>NC_063174.1:11542890-11825390 GCF_023159225.1 Perognathus longimembris pacificus | reverse complement strand
TTCAGGAAGAAGGTAGGAAGATATGGTAAAATAGTAGGAAAGGGGACAGAAACACAGAAGCTCTTATAAATGAGATGCAAGATTTGGCCTGTTTCAGTAATAATTAGTGTAGGTCTAGGATGGTCCTAGCAGATGATCACAATAGCTCAATAGCTATGTATGTATGATCACAAAAGATGATGCTAAGCGAAATGAACTCCAAGTTATAGAAACAAGTAATTTATCATTGTTGTTATTTTTAATGCACTATGTGAAATTATTTCTTTTCTCTTTTGCTTATCTTCCCTATGGTTTAGCCCCTATTGTCACTGTATTTGATTTTGGTACCCTGGGTAATATATACATACACACACACATATACACATATATATACATGTACATATATGCATACATATACATATATACATTATGTATGTATATATGTTTGTCTGGATCAGGCAAAGGAAGGGGAACATCAAAATGCTGAGAGAAAGGGTAAAAGGCAGACCAATGCAATAGCGACACATACAATGTGCTGTAAACTAACTGTGCAACTTGGGACGAGGGGATCTGGAGAGGAGGGAGGGTAGGAGAAAAATGAAGGAGGAGGTAACAAGTTTGACAAGAAATGTTTTCACGGGCTGGGGATATGGCCTAGTGGCAAGAGTGCCTGCCTCATATACATGAGGCCCTGGGTTTGATTCCCCAGCACCACATATACAGAAAATGGCCAGAAGTGGCGCGGTGGCTCAAGTGGCAGAGTGCTAGCCTTGAGCAAAAAGAAACCAGGGACAGTGCTCAGGCCCTGAGTTCAAGCCCCAGGACTGGCAAAAAAAAAAAGAAATGTTTTCACTACCTTATGGATGTAACTGTAACCCCTTTTTGCACATCACTTTGACAATAAAAAATTTTTAAAAGAATGACAAATGAGTTCTTACACTAGCTCACTATAATAAGGAATAATGAAAGTTCAAGGTGCACATCTTCAAGTTCAAGCATTCCATCTTACCACTCGTTAATGAGTGAATTTCCTCTATAGTACCTCCACCGCTAGTCATCATCTGGCTTAAACACTGTCTGGTACAGAGAGCTTGGTACACCCAGAGTTAGCCATGTCCTCTTTGAAACTCTTTCAGTTGCTAGAATTTTTGTTTGCTTTTTTATTACGGAGCCTAATCACTTTCCTCCACCAGTGCCAATTTAAATCTCATACAGGAAACCACACAGGCACAACTTAGCTCTCTTCTATTCTACAGACAAGTCAATACTTGAATGTAGTTGACTCTTCTGGACCTGCTTTTCCCCAGAAACACATCCCTCTCCCTTCAACTCCATCTGATAGGATATTGTTTCGAAGTACCATCCTTTATCATCTTGAATGTTCTCTTTCAAACATTCTCTGTTTTCAGTTTTTCCTGGGATTGGACACTCAGATCTGAACACAGCATGTGAAGTATGATATGATTAGATCATCCACTAAAAAGATGGTTCTCTCTTATGACATCTGTCAACCATTTGTATTCCTAGCAAAAATGACATTACTGAGTAAAACTCTTTCATCGCTGCTACTGTTGAGCCCTGCCATCCTATTTTGTTTATGGACTCAAAGATAGAATCTTACATATATTTATCCCACTTAAGTTTCATCAGAGATGCGACCATCAAAGATCAGCATCAGAGATGCTCTTGGCAAGAGCACTATTTCATCATTTCTTTCACCATTTGCATTCTGTCTCTTATGCTAATTAGACATCCATCCAGCAGTTCACCTGCTATCCCATCTAATACACTTTTAGGAGGCTTTCAGAACTAGATTACTCCTGGGAGAAAACAAGAGAAAAGGTGACTCTGCTCAAAAAGAAATGTACTCATAGCCAGGCACCGGTGGCTCATGCCTGTAATCCTAGCTACTCAGGAGGCTGAGATCTGAGGATCGTAGTTCAAAGCCAGTCTGGGCAGAAAAGTCTGAGACTCTTCTCTCCAATGAACCAACAGAAAACCAGAACTGGTGCTGTAGTTCAAGTGGCAGAACACAAGCCTTGAGCTGAAGAACTCAGGGATAGTGTCCAGGCCTAGAGTTCCAGCCCCGTGACCACACACACACACACAAAAAAAAAAAGGAAAAGAAAAGAAATGCACTCATTACCTGACTTATATAACTGTAACAATAAAACTTTTCATAAATAAATAAATGAAGTATAAGATAAGGAAAAAATAGATTGGTTAAGTTTAGAGGATAATAGCAATCACTAATAGCTATTGAGTTTTCTGTTAGGAATATACATTCCTCACAGGGACATGAAGAGATAGGCACTGTCACTTTCCTCATGAAAATGCCATAGATATACAAGCAGTTCCATGATCTACAGTCATACCACACACAGAGAGAAAGAATTCTGTCCCTGGAAACGTGGCTCCAGAGCCTGTGACCTTCCCAGAAGTCTCTCACGTTGAGCACACATGTGGCACTCTTCTGATATTTAGTCTAGAAATTCTGGGAGAAACAAGGTTAGTCTCCCAAGGCCTGTCCTTCTGGAATCTGCTCCAAGTGATTAGCCTTCTTGTTTTTATATAAGGGTCCAAGCATAATTCATTTAATAAGTTCTTTAATCATTCTATAGTTTTGTCCAAGAATAACTCATCAATTGCAGAAATCAAAACTTTTACCCTTAAAAAAGGGAAGTCAGATTTGCAGACAGACTAGCCGCCCGCCTTCTAGCACTTTCCCAACACCGCAGCTTCTCAAAGCCACTGCTGAGCTCAGCAGGAGAAAATCACCTCCTGCAGCCTATCCGTTCTATGATAACTCAAAATCTTTCATAAATCTTGGGATTGAAGGGCTTTTTAAAATCAACTTTTCTTCTCTTCTTTCTAAACCAAAGATCACTTTCCTTGTCAGATTTAACAAGTGAAAGATGAGTTTTTCAGCTTCCCTTTCTGTCACATATTCTGTTCATTTCAAACCACAACCTTTTTCCAAAAATAAATTAAGGCTGCTTTGTCATGTGCTGTCATTACACTATTCATCCGTAATGACAGGGGGCCATTCTCTCCCCCCTCCCTCTGCTGCAAAACTAACACAAAAATCACCTTTTTGTGTTCCTCGCATTTTTCACAGGCCTCAGCCCATTTCAGATCTCAGCCTTCTTGGTATTAAATTTTACAGACATATGCCACATTTGTGTTTCTTTGTGGATATGTATTTTTCTTTCATCACTTGCCTATTTTTAAGATACAATGAAGTCAATCACTCACAATTGTTTGATGAGAATTTGGGGGATTTGGAGCATCCCAAACTTCTTAAACTGCCTCCCACTTAGAATTCCAGATCACATGTTCAAATCTGTTTCTTACATACATTTTCCTTTCTAAAACTCTCATCAATCTTTTTACGGGCATTACATCAGTCATTCATTTCTTCACAAAGTCAGTATTATTGGTGATGAGTTATGCCAGAGTACTAATGAGCTTCTAAGAATAGAAATGGCCAATAGAATAGAATTGTCCAAGTTCTCTATTTTTTTGTGAAAGGAAGCCTTCCAGCGTGAATCTGAGCAGCTGAAGACCTGCATTGCCCCCTTTATAGTACTTCATTATTAGATTTATTTATTGATTATGTCCAAAACTCTTACCACCACCCCCCAATCTGTCCCAGTTTGCTGGAATATATTGTTCATCACTCCTTTGCCAGAGACACTGGGGCTAACCTTATGGCCCACACACAGGGTTAAAGTTCATGGATAATAATTGTTCTTGAGATGTTCACACAAATGAACAAAAGATTCTTGGTAACACTTTGTTGGAA
The DNA here is from genome assembly GCF_023159225.1 of Perognathus longimembris pacificus. Classification (NCBI taxonomy): domain Eukaryota; kingdom Metazoa; phylum Chordata; class Mammalia; order Rodentia; family Heteromyidae; genus Perognathus; species Perognathus longimembris. The sequence continues at coordinate 11,821,606 of NC_063174.1, read as the reverse complement.
TTAATCACAGAAATACTTTCAGTGCTGTTTTCATGGCATTTCTGACATCTTCTCTAATATCTCCACAGTCTCTCTTCCCCTCCCATCTCCCCTCTCTCTCCTTTCTCCTCACTCTCTTCTACTCTCTCCTCTCATAGCTCGCTCTCACTCTCTCTTTCTCTCTCTCATACCTAGGATTCAGTGTAGAGCCCAGGCTGGCCTGCTTAGCTTCCTTAATGCTGAGATTGTAGGTATGCACCGTCATGCTCAGCTCAAGCCTGTGTTCTTATGCTAACTACACCTCTGTTGTTTACTCTTATAAATGAGCAGGATGGCAACATGGTGAAACTGAAATTCCACATTTAGAATACCTCTGTCAGACCTGCCGCTACAACTGAACAAGGTGTTTGCACTAAGGTAGGTGATGTATCTTCTCCTGAATCAGCTATTATTTTCAATTATAAAATGTGGTAATAGTAAGAATGTTATCAGGAAAAAATATGATAAAAAACAAAACATTTAGCAAAGTAGCAGGGAAGGTAAGCACTCAATTCTAGTTACCTTTGGAAAGGACTGTGTCTTTTAACTAAGAACAAGTAATTTGGCACAGTTTCTTAAAAATATTTAATAGATGTCATCATAAGCCAAAACAATATTATTGGACTTTTCTAGGATAGATTTAAATTTGCGATGGGTTATGGTGTGGAAGAATACCTATTTCATTCTTTGACATACTGAGTAGCTTACCACTTTGCCACTTATGATTTCCTTTATTTCCAGAATTATGACGTGATTCACGACGTTGAAGCAGAAGACATGAAGATCCTCCCTCTGTGCCCTACAGCCTGACATTTTTCATCAGAATGCTATTGTCTCTAGATGACAAGAGAGTGTCGGTCTAAACACAGGAATCCCTGGGGGAGTTCACTTAGCTTTGGCTGGCTTCGCTTCATACCCAAAGTCCTGCTTCAGACAGACAACAGGACTGCTGATGGAGTTGGTCACCATCACAGGAAAAGACTGTCTTCACTGAGAGCAATGTGGGTTTTATCTGGTAAAATCCTACTTGTAAGTGTCCTTTGTTATCTACTTTATTTCCAGAAGCTCAATAGGCTAGTGTTATACAGGATGAACCTAAGAAAGCAGAGCTTGAAAACTGAAGAAAAACCAAAAGACAATCCAGACATAAGGTCATGAAGACACAGAGCAGGGAAAAGGGCAACTGAAAAAAAATCACACACACACACGCAATAATATTTTATAATAATCTAAGTTTTTGGCAAATTGATTATATGTGAAAGGCTAGGGAAGTGAGAGGTCACAGATAACGCCCAGGTTTCAGTCTCCAGAATCCTCGGCAAAAGCTGTAGAACAGGTAAATGTCCAGTTGACTCAGACAAAGAACACCAGGAACAAAACCACAGGGAGCCAGTGGAGGGGCGCTCAGGAAGGCTTTCATCCAGAGGGGAGCGCCCATCTGAGGTGGTCACACGGAGGACCGTCTCTGGTAACAACAAACATGATATGCTGGGAAAAGAGCCTTTTCAAAATACCACTAATACTTACATTTTAAAATAAGTTTATGGCAGGGCCAGTGGCTCACCCTTGTAATCTGAGCTACTCGGGAGGCTGAAATGTGAAGAGCACAGTTCTATACCAGACCTAGCTGGAAAGTCCAAGAGACTCATCTCCAATTAACTCCTGGAGACTGGAAGTGGCTCAAAGTGGTAGAGAGCACTAGCCGTGAGCAAAAAAGCTCAGGAACAGCACCTAGGCACTGAGTTCAAGACCCATAAACAAACAAATAAATAAATAAATATTTTAAAAAACAAAACAAGTTTGGGTATTTAAGCCAAAATATGACTGACTCAAAGTAATTACATATAATAGTAGAACAATAGGCAAATATGGTAATATGTATGTGTATATATATATATAAATGATACATAAGTAAATCTGGGAAACCTTTACACAATAGGAAAAGACTCATCAGGATAAATGTTACGTGGGGCAAAGACATAATGCTTCCCAGTGTGATTCCTGCACCACATGTAGCTCTGAATTCCTTTGAGATGCTACCCAGAAGACTCTTTGTCAGTTCCTAGCAAGAACCAAGAGTCTTTCTTTTCTCAAAAAATATAAACGCTCAGAGTTGTAACTAGGATTGGCAAGAGACACTCTTAAGGAATGTATGCATTTACTAAATGGACAGTTTGTACTTCCCAGGTTCCTTCTGACAGTGGACTCCATCTCCTTTCCTTCTGCTTTGCCTGGACCATTTTGTCGAATATAAATTGGGTTTGGAGACCGAGTATGTGGGGTGTTGTTGTTGTTGTTATTGTTACCTTTAAAGATGTCTTCTTGCTTGTTTTGAAATCAGCTGCAGCATGTCTCTCTCGCAGAGGTCTCAGTGATTCATCCTCTGGGTGAGCTTCCGAGATTGCCTGCAATTTAAGTTCTGAACTATCTCTGTCCATGGCTGTCCATTCAAAAGCATCTTCCTGTTCAATCTGGAAAACACTCGACACCGCTTCTGTCAGCTCCTCAGCCACACCGGGCTGGAAAAAGTAAACACACAACAATGTTCTTATTAGTCCTTTCAAAGCTGTCAGTTATGCAATATTTTCTGTTTCAACAAAATGAAAACAAGAAAATGTAGATTTGAAATTGAGCCAAGGTGGTAAATTTCTGCTACAGACTTTGATAAACTCAAATTGACTTTAAAAAGTTAAGACTGAGAAATTATTTTCCGAGCCTTATTTTCCTCTGCATCAGAAAATATACCTAGTCCACAATCGTAAATGCACAAAAACTGTCGGACTAGGACAAGACCTGAGTCTTACCCAGATACTCACAGAGCAAGGCTAGCATATAATCCACACAAACCACCACTGGACAGCTTACTTCATTATCCAAATTGGATCTTAGGTCAGTCTTGGGCACACTAAATAATAGAGACCTGCTCAGTCCTGATGATCAATGGGTCTGAGAAACGGGATTGCTACTAAGCAGCTGTTCTTCCAGAAATCTGATTTCAGTTCTCAAGGAAACACTGAGCAGGCTTCAGAAGGTCATGAGGCACCACAGATCTATCCCACATACAGGTAAAAATTTTTCATGAAATGTCTGCCAACTAGGCTAATGAAAATGTCCCCCTAGCCTACTACCATGGGGTAACATCTGTACTTCTAGCTTCTCAGTAAGCAGAGATGGGAAGAATGTTAGTGCTACATCGGCTCAGGGCAGTTGGGATGGAGCAATCCCATCTCAACAGAAAAAGCTCGGCATGGTGGCATGCATCTTGCATCCCAGCTACCGCAGGAACTGTAACTAGGAAGAGCATTTTCTGTATAAAAAGCCAAACTCTATTTCAAAAATAATCAGAGCACAAAGGGCTGGAAGTATGGGTCAAGTTCAAACTCCAATATCAGCACCAAAAGAAAAAAAAATTAAGGTGTCTCAGTGACTTGGAATTGGATCTCAACAAATCTGAAGGAAATTATCTTTATGGCTATGTTTGGGTATTAATTTCAAATCAAGACTATTCAGAATTGCAAATCACTAAAAGTTAGAACTTTGTTGCTTCAATGTGATAAATGATCAGATAAGTCTGGTTTACATAAAAGTCTGAATTATATAGGATGACTAAGATGCAATATAACATTTTGGTTTCCATTAAACTCATTTGCTAATAAGTAAAATAGAAGGTTTAAAAATGCACACAGTGCCAAACACTGCAGATTCTTCATTGTACAAGGAAGAGTAGCTGGGCCAAGATGTCTAAATTAATAAAGCAAAGCATGACTACTGAGCTCACTTTTCTAAAGATACTGATGGGTATTATGGAAAGATTAAGGTTAGAATGGGACTTAATTCAAGTCCTGAATCAGTCAATGAACATAAATTTCATCTTGGTTAAGGTATTTCACCACTTTGGTTAAAAAGAAAGTAGAGGTGGGTGAATTTTTATAAGAGCCTTTTTATAAAATGGCAAAGTAGACATATTGGAATGGTACACATCACAGGTCCTGTTCCAGTGACAGCTCACTGGACAAACTCACTGAGGTCATGCTCTGTGGCTTTTGACATTGTCAGTCATTCCTTCTCTTTTTAATTTCTCTGTTTCTATCTTTCTCTGCAGTTTCCTGAGACACTATTGTGGAGACTGAAGGGATGCCCCATCCACGGAAATAGGAAAGAGAAGGAGGAAAGCCTTCAGAGAGGGCCATGGGAGCCCTCCAGCTGCAAGCCCATCTTGAGACTCATTCTGCTCGCCCCACCTTCTCCACCAAACAGTTCCTGTTCTGTGTCCCATGCCTCTGCTTCAGCCTGAATCACACTGAACTGTATCTGCCCAGGCAATCATCATCATCACTATCCAAATTGCCAATAGATAGAAGCATTGTCTCACCTAATTCTAACAGTCAGCAAGGCTCCAGGGTAAGAACACCATGGAACCCATCACAGGGAAGAAGAAACTGAGGTTTAGAGAAGTTACACTACTCACTCAAAGTTATAAATTGGATAAACAGAAAAGGTTTGTTTACATGCCCACAAACTGATTCAAAGATGTGCCCTTTTGCTTATTTCCCTTTTAGCAGACTACTAGCTCTCAAAATGTGGTCTGCAGATTCCTGTGGGTCTCCTTCAGACCTTTTGGGAGGTCTGCAATGTCAAAAGTGCTTTCATCATGATATGATGATTTTTTTTTACCTTTCAGTTGTTGAAATTCGAAGTCATAAAATTCACTAACAAGCAGTGAAACAATGGTCCTCAAATAATTAGCACAGGAGATTACAAAATTGATTAGGTTAAAAATATTAGATCAAAGACCAAGAGAGATCAATGGATATAATAATATACAACAAAGAATCAAAAAAGCAAAGAATTAGTTCTTCAAAGAAATTAACAAAATTGACAGACCCCAAACAAACCTCACCAGAAAAAGAAGAGAACACACTGAAACAAAATCAAGAGGCGAGAATGAAAACATCACTACAGAAAGATTCAGAACATCATAAAGGAATACTTTGTGAACCTTTATGCTAACAAATTTGAGAATCTGGAAGGAATGGAAGACTTTCTAGCAAAAATTGATATACTCAAACTAAACCAAGAAGATGTAAACCACTAAATAGACATGGTCAAGCAACACAATACAAACAGCAATAAGAGACCTCCCATCCAAGAAAAGCCCAGACAGATTTCACAGCCAAATTCTATAAGGCCTTCAAAGAATAACTCACTTCAATACTCTTCAAATTCTTCAGTGCAATTGAAAGTGAAAGTTCACTACCAAACTCATTCTATGAAGCCAGCATAACCCTCATCCCAAAACCAGACAAGGACTCATCAAAGAAGAAGAACTATAGACCTGTTTCTTTGATGAACATCAATGCAAAACTTCTTAATAAGATTAATACCAGTCGACTCCAACAACTCATCAAAAAAAGTATACACTATGATCAAACAGGATTCATTCCAGGGATGTAAGACTGGTTCAATATATGCAGGTCAATTAATGCAATTCAACACATCAATAGGAGCAAGACCAAGAATCACATGATCTTCTCCATAGATTCAGGTAAAGCACCTCTTCATGATGAAAGCTCTGGAAAAACTAGGAATCCATGGAATGTTCCTCAATATAATTAAGGCTGTATATGACAAACCCAACATTATACTTAATGGTGAAAAGTGAAAACCGTTTCCTCTAAAATCAGGTACAAGAAGGTCTGCTCTCTCCACTCCAATATAGTAATAGAATTCATAACTAGAGCAATAAGGCAAGAGGCAAACACAAAGGGCACCCAAATAGGGAAAGAACAAGTAAAACCCTCCCTCTTTACAGATGATATGACCCTATATTTAGAGAATCCCATGGAGTCCACTCCCAAGTTACTTGAGCTGATCTGAAACTTTAGCAAAGTTAGCAGGGTACAAATTAATCCACAAATACCAGTAGCTTTTCTCTATTCCAACAATGAGAAGAGAGAGGCTGAAATTAGGAAATCAACTCTTTTTGCAACAGCCTAAAAAATACCTAGGAATAAACTTAACCAAAGAAGTGAAGGAATTCTACAATGAAAACTTCACAAATCTGAAAAAGGAAATTAAAGCAGATCTAAGGAAGTAGAAAAACCTTCCATGCTCCTGGATTGGAAGGATTAACATTGTGAAAATGGCACTATTGCCAAAGGCTATATAGAAATTCAATGCAATATCCCAATATCCCAATATTCCAACTTATTTCTTTAATTAAATAGAAGCAACCCCAAAATTCATATGGAACAATAAAAGACCCCAAATAATAAAAAGCAATCCTAAGCAGGAAGAACAGTTATGGAGGAATATCAATACCAAACTTCACACTCTAGTACAAGGCCATAATAATAATAATAAATAAATAGTTTGGTACTGGCACAAGAACAGGCCTGTGGGCCAATGGAATAGAACTGAAGACCCAGAAATGAATCTGCAGACCTATGGCCACCTAATATTTGAAAAGGGAGCTAAAAAAATAGGATGGCAGAAAGGCAGCCTCTTCAAGAAATGGTGCTGGCAGAACTGGCTAAATATGCATAGAAAACTGAAGTTAGATCCTTATATATCACCCTGCACCAGAATCAATTCCAAATGGATCAAAGACCTTGAGGTAAAAGCAGATATCCTGATAATATTGCAGGATGGAATAAGGAAAACACTTGGTATCCTTTGGCACAGGTTGAAACCTTCTTAATAAAGACCCAGAAACACAACAAATCAAAGAAAAGTTGGTTACATGGTATTGCATAAAAGTGCGGAGCTTCTTCATGGCAAAGGACATAGCTAGCGAGATATGTAGAGACTGGGAGAAGATCTTCACTAGCCATACAAGGGACAAGGGCCTCGTACTTAAAATATACCTACAGCTCAAGAAATTAAATTCTGCAAAAACAAGCCCCCAAAGAAACAACCACCCCATTAAAAAGTGGGCTAAAGACTTTAAGAGAGACTTCAAGTCGGAAATAGAAATGGCCAAGAGACACATGAAGAAGTGCTCAACATCTTTGGATAGAAAAGAAATGCAAATCAAAACAACATTGGAATTGGACATTACATCTGTTAGAGTGGCCATTATCAAGAAAACGAATAACAACAGATGCTAGCAGGGAAAGGTAAACTTGTTCAACCACTCTGGAAGGCAGTATGGAGGTTCCTCAAAAGGCTAAACATAGAGCTCCCCTATGACCCAGCAACCCCACTTCTGAGTGACCACAAACAAGGCCATACTATAGCTACCACCCTAGCCATACTCATTGCAGCATTATTTACTACAGATTAAGATATGGAACCAATCCAGATGCCCCTCAGTAGATAAATGGATCAAGAAAATGTTGTATATATATATATATATATATATATATATATATATATATATATATATATATATATATACACAATGGAGTTCTATGCTTCCACCAGAAAGAATGACATTGCCCCATTCATAAAAAAAAGGAAAGACTTAGAAAAAATTATATTAAGTGAAGTGAGCCAAACTCAAAGAAGGTTACATGATATTCCTCATTTGTAAGAACTAGAATATTATCATGTTTTATTTTTCTTGTCTGGCCTCACATTGATACTCCCTGCCCAGTTGGGATTATAGGCACCTAACTTGTTTGTTCAGATAAAATCTCAGACGTTTCACCCAACTGTTCTTAAACCTGGATCCTCCTAAATGTACACCTCCAACATGTGCCATTTTACTGGGTCTTAGTTTAAGTGTGAAAGGGCATCTTAGAATGAAGAAGTTTGAGTTCCTTAAAACTTCAGTTTGGAGGCCAGGCGCTGGTGGCTTTCACTTGTCGTCCTAGCTACCCTGGAGGCTGATATCTGAGGTTCAAAGTAAGCCTGGTCTGGGGTACTGGGGCTCCAAGTGGAAGAGTGCTGGGCTTGATCAGGAAAGCTCAGGGAGAGCACTCAGGCCAGCCCCACAACTGACAAAAGAAAAAAGAAAAACACTTCAGCTTGAGAAACTCCAAAAAGACGTTTATCTTTATTATTATTTATCTTTTGTATCTCAAGGACTTGACACACTGTAGAAACTCTGCAATTATTCTTCAGCAAGTGAATATGTAAATAAATGAACTCATTTCCATGTTTTTCCTCTACTATGTAATTAGTCTCCACTAAAGTTTAATTCAATAGTATTTTACCAGTTTTTCTTTTTATGTATTGGGCTAGTAGTCCCTTTATCTTGTATCACTGATATCTAAAACAATGCTGGAAAACAGTGCTAATATAAAAAAGAATGAATATAAGTCAGCTCCATTTTTATATTGTGAGTATGGGAGGAAATTACTCACCATGACAATTCAGAAACTGCTATAATCACACTAGTGAATACTAAAAAAACAAAAGAAAGAGAGAGGGGGAGGAAGGAAGGAAGGGAGGAAGGAAGGAAGGAAGGGAAGGGAAGGGAAGGGAAGGGAAGGGAAGGGAAGAGGGGAGGGAAGGAGGGAGGGAAGAAGGGAGGGAGGGCAGGTAGGCAGGCAAGGAAGGAAGGAAATTCCAACAATAATACTCCTTTCCCAAAACACCAATTTGCATCAAAGAACTGAGAGAGCTCTTATCGGAGGGACTGACGCTCAGGACTGAACCATGCATGCTCTGAGGGCAGGGCCAGGTGTCACTAAGAGTCGAGGTCCTCCTCAGATGAGAGCATGAGGACCAGTGTCGCCCACACGAATCTCAGCCTAAAACTTCTCGGGGAAACTTCTAAGACAATCTAAAAGACAGGGCAGATTGTAGAGTTCTTCTGTTGAGCACAAGTAGGAACAAAAAAAAAAAAGGAAAGGAAGGAAGGAAGGGACAAAGAAAATGCCTGGTACGAAACATACTATGGTATGTCTTTATGCCATTACAGATACCAACAGCTACTTACCTCTAAAGAAGTGGTTACTTTCCTCATTAATAGTGGCTGGAAATGACTGCTGGTTGCTATGCATGTCAAAATTGAGAGGATGTTTCCCACAAAATTACAAAAAAAGAACCTTCATTTAAATCTTTATTTTAAATAGTTAAAATGATGCCTAAACTAGGCACCTCATTGTTGACCTTTTTCATAGTTTACTTAATAATAATATGTTCCCTTATACCTTACATAAATGTAGTGAATGGTATTAAGTTAATTTGATTTTAGTAGTTATTTCTATTTTGCTTAGCCTAACTGATCATGTCTTTTCAGTGTGCCTACTAAAAGATTAATGACCAGAGACTTCGGTCTAAGAGGTGTCCCATTGAGATGGTTATTCTTAATATAAGTCTTAAGCCCACAGTACATGCTGTAGGCTTCAAAGTTGGTTTATCCACATACCACTGCCACCTGGCTACTGGTTCCACTATTGCTGGGTTCTGAAGCAGTTGACAAGAAAACAAAGGTGAAAAAGACACAGTCTCCACCAGAAGAATCTCAAACTCCAGCACTCCTAACAACATAGAGGAAGATGTGTGTAACTTTCTATACAAACCTTCAAGAAATAGGAGACCGATTATTACTTTCACATAGGCAAAGAAGATGGTTATCAAAGACTTCACCTTTTCAGTTTCTTCAGCGCTTGTCTCTGACCCTTGCTCTGCTTCCTTCTGAAGTGATTCTACTTCTTTATGAGATGAGCTGAGGCCCATTTGCTCCATTAAAGAAAGTTCCTTGAATGGAAGAGAAATAAGCAGTTAAAGTTATGCCAATATTTAAAATCATTGAGGTGTATTATTCATTCGAGAAAATGTTAATTAATCCAATAAATGAGAAATATAAACTACTCAATAGCATCCAGTGAGAAATGTAGAAAAAGACGACATATTAAAATATTTTTGCCTCTTCTTTCTATTTCATGGCCTTTTAATTTGTTGATCTCTATACATATATTATTAGATTTAAAATATGATAAGTGGGTAATATATCAGCTACCATAAAACACTCATTAAAGCAAAAAGTGTAAAATACTGCACAAGATAGTTAAAATGAAAACTAAAAAATAACCCAACTGAGAGTAAAGGGAAATACAAATACCTTTACAGGGGCTGGGGATATGGCCTAGTGGCAAGAGTGCTTGCCTCGTATACATGAGGCCCTGGGTTCGATTCCCCAGCACCACATATACAGAAAACGGCCAGAAGTGGTGCTGTGGCTCAAGTGGCAGAGTGCTAGCCTTGAGCAAAAAGAAGCCAGGGACAGTGCTCAGGCCCTGAGTCCAAGCCCCAGGACTGGCCAAAAAAAAAAAAAAAACCTTTACATTTTAGTGGATGTAACTGTTGGTGTATTTTCTACCATTACTAAGGCCAATTGCCATGGTACATACTATTTAGTTGAGATGACAAGGGAATCACATATTAACAATAAACTAGAAGGAAGGAGACACTAGTTCTGTCCAAACTACAAATTCTCATCAATAGCTTTATTATCCTAAAAATGGGCATTCAAGGTAGTCACTGGTGGCTTATTCCTGTAACCCTAGCTGAGCAGCCTAGGCCGACAAACCTTCGAGACTCTTAACTCCAGTTAACCAGCAAAGTTCTAGCCTGGAGGCATGGCCCAAGTGATGGAGCACCTGCTTTGAATTGGAAAGCTAAGCAAGAGTGTGAGGACCTAAATTCAAACCCAATTTGGAGCATGTACACATGAGCATATGCACACACACACACACACACACACACACACACACACACAAATGAGAATCAAATGCAATATCTATAAAAAACCTATATTATCATATAAAAATCTCACTAGTTGTCATTAACAACAAAGAGGATATCACAGAAGAAAATGGCAATTAACTTGAAGGTATTACAAAAACCCTCTAAAATAAATCGCAAAAAGAAATAGAGTTGAAAAAAATGAGCAAATATGTAGTCGGATATATATTTAATTGGAGCTCCAGAAAAGGTTTAGGTGAGATAAGAAAATTGTTACACACAAAATAATTGCCAAAGCTTTTCCAAATTGCATAACAGCTATAAACCCTCTGATGTAATAAGGTCAGTGAATTCTAAGGAGATTCACGTAAAGAGTGATTCTGATTGTGCCAGGTCATTTGTAATCAAAACAATGAAATCTAGGAATAAAGAAAATATCTTAGAATAAAGATGCAGAAGAAAAACTACACAATGAATACAAAACATGAAAGACTACAAAATTATCAAAGATAAATTACCACACATTCATATCTTGACTTCTTGTCAGAATTATGCAAAAAGACAAAGAAGCAGCCTATCCAAAGGATGATTGCTGAAAGAAAATAATTACTCACACCAAGTCTTCATCTAATGAAAACATCTTTCAAAAGTCAACAGGGAGCCAGGTACCAGAGGCTCGCCCATGTAATCCAACCTACTCGGGAGTCTGGGAAAGGGAAAGCCCAGGCAAAACACAATCCGTATCTAGAGAGGGAAAGTGGGCACAGTGACACACTCCTTGGTCCGAGCTACGGTGGGAAGCATGAAGTAGATAGATTGCAGTTCAGGCACCTGCCCTACATGAAAACCAAGATCATATCCTTAAAATAACCAGTATAGAAGAGAGCTTAAAGTATGATGGAGCAGAAGAGTAGCCCACCTGGCAAGTATGGAGCCCTAAATTCAAATCCCAGTACCAAGAAAAATATTGAAAGGTCAAGCTGGTTAGGCAACAGTGGTTCCTATCTACAATCCTAGCCACTTAGGAGGCTGAGATCTGAGAATTCCTGTTCAAAGCCAGCCCCATGCAGGAAAGCCCATGAGACTCTTATCACTAATGGACTACCAAAAAGCCGAATGTGGAGCTGTGGCTCAAGTGCTAGAACCCTAACTTTGAGCACAGAAGCTCAGGGAAAGCGCCCAAGCCCTGAGTTCAAGCTCCAGGAGGGCACAGAAAAAAAAGTCAATCTGGAACAGTTTTTAACAACAAAGGTAGTAGGGGAGAGGGGCCAGGAGTCATTGTCATCAAAGGTACAATAATAGCAATAAAGTAGTTATATTCATATCAAATACAATAGACCCCAAAACAAGGAATATTCCAGGATAAAAGAGAATCATTTCATTGTAATAAAAGAGAAAAGCAACTTAGAAGGCATAAGAGAATGCACCAGCAACAAATCATAAGCAAAACCCAACATAATTGAAAATAGAAATACAAAAATCTACCACTACAGCTGGAAACATCAAGCCAAGACTTTCTGACTCCATGACTTCATTTTCCATAAATATACTGACTAGATACTAAATTGAAGGCCTGGAAAAAATTACTTATAAGTATTAGCTTTATAAATATATCATTAATGTATAGAAGTATGTTAAACACCAATTTAGAAATACTGTTCATATATGATGAAAGAAGGTATTATTGGAAAGGTTTATTTACTTAAACAATTTGGATTGAAAATTAACAAAGCATCAAATTTGTATGATATGTACTTATTCTTTTTATTGTACTGTTTGCAGTTATTTTGTTTCTTCTCTGGCTTATTCCCTTGTGTCACTGTTTCTCATTTCTGTACCCTTTGTCTTGTATGTAAGTTTATCTGATTTGAGGAGGAGAAAGGGAATAACAGAAAGGGTGGGACCAAGAGTGAACCAATTCAGCAGTGAAACTCACTAGACACTATGCTGGAAATGAACTTGTAGAAGAGAGAGGTCAGAGGAGAAAAAGTGGGAGAAAATGAGAGAGGGGAAAACAATGTTCAAAAGGAAATGTACTCATTACCTGATGTATGTAACTGTAACATGTACATCACCTTTACAATAAAATTTAAACTTAAAAAATAAAATATTTCATAATAAAAATACTGTTAATAAATTTCTCCACACATAATACCTTAATATAAAGACATACACTTGAAATCAAGTTATTTATTTAGAAATAATACATCTTCACCAAGGGATACTCTCTTAGAATTATGTGGATAGGCCATTGCTGAGGTTTTTTTCTTTTCCATTCATCTTGTTTTCCTTATAGCATGTTTACTTAATTAACATTGATGATTTTTGAAATTAACAAATTAATAAAAATCTGTAAGAACATTTTAATAAATACTCACAAAAGAATCAATGAAACACAATGCCCTTTCCATGAAAATAGAAGCTACAACCAGAAGAAACCTAGTCTTATCCATAAGAGTGGAAATACAAGGTAAATAGAACCTTGCCAAAAAGCCATATTTCACAACAGTACTTACATCAGGCAGATCAAAGTCAATGGAATACAAAAAACATAGTAAGTGCCTTAAATAATTCCAGGAGAGAAGACCAAAATGTCATTATTACTGGATTCTTTGACCATATATTTGGAAGGAAAATGAAAACCTGACTGACTAGAAGCTAAAACCATCTCTAATAAACAAATAAAACTGTATGCCACCAATACACCACCTAAGATCTTAATATCAAATAATCCCAAAATGATGGATCATTTTAATTTCTTTCTCCTCCTTTATTTCCTTGACTAGGAATTTTAATACTCTATTGATAAAATGTGGTAACTGACACATTGCTTGGTCCTAACTTCAGGGGAAATTATGTCAGTATTATTCTATGTAATATCATATTGGCTATATGTTGAGGTACATTACTTGTATTCCTAGTTTCTTCAGAGCTTTTATTAATAAAGGTGTTAAGCTTTTTTGGAAGCTTTATTTTAGTCAAATGAGATGATCATGTGATTCCTGTTCTTAATTCTGTTCATGTGTTCCTTATCTTTAACCTCATCCTTATTGATTTAGGTATGTTAGTTGTATTGTATGATTTTTTTAATGTGTTGTTGCAGCCCACTTAGAAGAATTTTATTTAGAATTGTTGCATAGATGTTCATTTAAAAATTGGCCTATAATTCTCTTTGTTGTGTGTCTGCTTTTGGAATGAACTGATGAATTTGATGGCATTCCTTCCTGTTCAACTTCAAGGGAGAGTGTAAAGAGTCTTGGTGTTAGTTTTTCTTTACAGGTCTGGTAGAAATGCAGTGAGTCCATGAAGTCCTGGGCTTCACTTTCATAAAAGACTCTTTATGGCTGCTTCAATCTCATTGCTTGTTATAGATCTGTTTACATTGTGTATATCCTCTTGGTTCAATTTTGTTAGGTCAACTGCATCTAGAAATTTATCCATTTCTTCCAATTTATTTGAGTATAGATTTTCAAAGTATTCCCTTATGGTCTTTGGGTTTCTTGGGTATTTGTTGTGATATTTTCTTTTTCATATTTAATTTTATTGAGACTCTTCTCTCCCTTTGGTCACTAAAGATTTGTTTATCCATCTTATTTATTTTTTGATAGAAACAGCTACTTGTTTCACTAATTCTTTGTATACATTTTTGCTTTAGCTAATTTCCACCCTAATCATTCATTATTTCTTGCATCTGCTAATTTGGAGTTTGGCTTATACTTCTTTTTCTAGATACTTGAAGGGCATCCTGAAAGCTGTGCTCCCTCTGAATTTTTACATAGGCACTCATAACTATAAATGTTCTCTTAAACTTTGCTCTATCCCAAAAGTTTGGTTGATTATTTCATTTTAAATAGATTCCAGGAACTCTTAGTGAAAGAAATTCCTTGTTTGTTTTGCTTTTAAGTTCTAGTTTAATGCCACAGTGATCTGTTAAAATACACAGTTAGGGCTGGGAGTATGTCCTAGTGGTAAAGTGCTCGCCTCGTATACGTGAAGCCCTAGGTTCAATTCCTCAGCACCACATATATAGAAAAAAGCCAGAAGTGGCACTGTGTGGCTCAAGAGGTGGAGTGCTAACCTTGAGCAAAAAGAAGCCAGGGACAGTGCTCAGGCCGAGTCCACGCCCCAGAACTGGCAACAATAAATAAATAAATAAATAAATATATAAATAAATAAATAAAAATACACAGTTATTTCAGTTTTCTTGTATTTGCTAAGACATTTTATGTCCTAAAAAAATGGCCTATTTTGAAGAAAGTTCCAAGAGCTAATGACAAGATTGTATACTATGCAGCAGTTAGAAGAAATGCCCTATAGATGTATATTAAGTCCATTTGGTCTACAAGTATCATTACATTCTGAGGTTTCTCTGTTAACTTTTTAAAAGATCTCATTAAAATGACATGAGGATAGACTCTCCTGATTTTCTGACAAAGTATAACAACAAAAGATAAGCAATTATTCAAAGCAGAAGCTTTCTCAAGAACAGTTCCTACTCATAGCTTTTTTCTGTGTGTGTGAACCCTACTTTCTTATTTATTTGCATGTTCCAAAACTTACTGTTGAAAGGCTTGTGGCAATCTAGAGAGCGCTTATTCAATAAAAATAAATGAATTTCATTAAGAACAGTAAACCTTTTAGCATGCTAACTTGCGCACTTCTCATACCCTGCTCTTTAAGCAATAGCCTTGAAAAACAAAGGTAACAATTAAATTAATATTTCAGTAACTGTAGTCCATGTGGAGATGAAGGTTAGCATGCCAAGAGCTGTGTGGATGCTCAGAAAAGACCCCAAAACTCAAATATTTTTACCTGCTGCAGGTAGAAGCTAAGGAAAAGTTGTAAACTATCTTTCTTAGTTTAAGAGGTCTCCAAAAACACAAAATAATGTTTAGACAAATACCAGAAAATAGTGGTTCTAGACATTTTAAAAAATCTATGTGCAATCATTAGTTGGCCATTAAGCTGTCAGGTTTTTTGTTGACACACACAACAAAGAATATAGTCTTTCTAGAATTAGTTCAAGAAAATCTCTGTTAAATGACAAAACAAAAGAAGCAGCAGAAAGAATAAATTTAGTGGGAAAAGAAGAATCTTATTTCCAGCCATCTCATCAAGTTGGTTTTTTGTTTGTTTGTTTGTTTTTTGCCAGTCCTGGGCCTTGGACTCAGGGCCTGAGCACTGTCCCTGGCTTCTTTTTGCTCAAGGCTAGCACTCTATGTCTTGAGCCACAGCACCATTTCTGGCCGTTTTCTATATATGTGATACTGGGGAATTGAACCTAGGGCTTCATGTATACAAGGCAAGCACTCTTGCCACTAGGCCATATTCCCAGCCCTCATCAAGTTATTCAATACATCCAATTTACAACAATAATTATCATGACACATGCAAAGAAATATAAAGGAATAGGCCAATAATCAACAGAAAATATCCCTAAAGAAAGCTAGAGCCTGACTTCTGTTGTTGTAACCCCCTCTGCACATCACCTTTATAATGATTTTTGCAAATTAAATTTTAAAAAGGAACTCTAGATATTTGACTTACTGATACAAAGACTTTAAGATCACCTATTTTAAGTATGCTCAAAGAACTGAAGAAGAACATGTCTAAGTAAATGAAGGAAAATATGAGTATAATAGCATATACCAGAGAATATCAACACACTGGACTTCAGAAAGAGTGACGGCCAAAGATGACCCTGAAACTTACTCGTTTTTGCACTTACTTAGAGTGAACAGAAGTATTCAGTTCAGGAATAAACAAAAAGAAAAAGACAATTTATGATTCTTGCATAAAAATATAAAAATATGGAAGAATAAAAATACCCTGAAACCTCAAAGGAATTAATTTTAAATAAACTTTGTTATGTGCTCAAAAGATGCAGTAAGATACCAATTCTATCTAAGACATTCAGAAATTCATACAGAGTAAATATAATGAGTTCAAAAACAGCAAGATGAAAATATTAAACTTGAATATAAAGTGATGTTTTAAAGAAAAACTCAAATAATATTAAGACCATCAACTATATATTTAAAAGCAGAGCTTTTAATATATCAGTTGAAGAAAATAAATTAGAAAGTCAAGAACTAATGATAAAGTCTTCCTAATAAAAAGGAAACTGAAGAGAACAGGACACTGGCAATAATCCTAGCTACTCAGGAGACTCAGATTGTGGTTCAAAATCAGTTCAAAGTAAGTATGCAACAACAACAAAAACTATGTCATTTCCCTATTCCTTGGACATTTTAAACTAATATAGTGGTAAAATGTATACATTATAACTATAATACATTGCCCATTGATGATGTACACAACCTATACAAATCTATAGAAACAAAATTCACCTTCAATATTTTGTAATATATTTTGTTGATACTGGATCTAAATTTTAGTAACAGAGACACATAAACAGATATGGAAACAACAAGTGTCACTAATAACGTTGCTTCACCCACATGCAGAAGCTATATCTAACATATACTGGAACATGATAAATCTATCATATAGGACTCTAGACATTTACACAGTAAGACAAAAGGATGCTCTTAGGAGAGGAACACAAAGGTACAATGCTTATATGCATCTGATCATATAAAATATTTATCAAAATAAACTCCAGGAAATGGAAACAAGAGGGTTTTTCTTCACTGCCTTTTGTTGTTTTCCTTTCTTTTTGTCTTGTTTCTTTATTTACCTGTGTTTGGAATGGTAAGGGGAGACGCAGAAATGGAGCAACAGAGGGGAAACAAAGGCAGCAGTGGTCCTCACTAGACACAATATTGAAAAGGGATTATGCAACTTGTATGGGGTGATGGGAGGGAAAAGCTGGAAGAGAGCAAGAGAAGGGGAGACACTGTGCAAAAAGAAAGGTACTAATTACTTGACTTGTTTAACCCTTCTGCACATCACCTTCATAATAACAATAAAAATAAAATAAAGAAGAATCAGCACCCAGCCCCTGAGTCCATGCTCCATGACAGACAAAAGTATTAGAAATAAGACACTAAATCAATTCATAGAAACAAAACATCAGAAAATGAGAAAAGCCACAAAAATCAGTACTTTGAGACCTTTGAAAACATTTATTAAATGGAGACATTAAAATTGACTTGAATCAAAAATCTTGGGTTTGGGACTATAAGAAAACCAAAGAGAATATGTTTTAGTACAGTTCATGTTTTGTCTAACATGCATTAACGCTGGTTTGTCTCCCTGGGTCCTAAACTATAAAGAAGTGTCTACTTCCACATCTTCAACAGGGTCTGACAATTTCAGAACTCCATAAGTAACTGAAGATGCACCCGAGTGGGAGCACTCCAGCTCCTCCATCCTGCCGCGGCATTTCTCCCTGTGGTGTCTAACTTCGTATCCAAACAGTGTCAAACGAAGGCATTTAAAAGATGAACAAAATCCTCACAGACGCTCAAACCCCAGATGTGACCCCAAAGGGCTCCAGGAAGTGTTCCCAGCAAACACAGCCTCTGTTCTTTCACCTACAGTCCTTCAAACAGGTAGCCTGTTAGGCAGGCTGGCTATTGTTTTACTCATCAGTCAAAGAAGGGGTGGGAACAACTGTCTCCCCAGTGTTCACCTGGCCAGTCAGCATCCCCCACCCCCAAATAACACCGGCTCAGTGACATGGGCTATAGGCTTTTATTCGAGACATACTGCCTTTAAATAACCTACTATGAAGTTCATGTTTCACAAAGAAGGCAGGAAAGAGGCCTGAAGGCTCTGGACAAATCCTTGTCCACACAGGGAACTTTCTTAAGAAACTGGACTGATTTGCATAGCTCCTTCTCATTCCTCTTGCTTGCTGCAGGCAAACCCCTGACTACATTGGCCTCTAGGCCTCTCTGCTGGCAAGCGCCAGCTCTGGCCAGCCTGCTTTGCATTTATTCCCTCTCCTGCTAACGTCTGTTTTCCTAGTCTAACGTTTTATGTGATTATTCTGGATGGCTTAATCCTACACTCAGAACTGCCAGTTCTTAAAAAATAACATTTTAGGGAAAAGAGAAATAGAGTGGCTATTGTGTACATTTAAACACCAGAATGGCAATAGGCACTATTTACAACTAAATAGGTGGCGTCTTTTCTACAGAAGTCCTAAATAGACCGTTTTTTTTAAGTTCACTAGTCCCAGAAACACAAAACCACTGCATTTCAAGATTTCTACTTCTTGTGATACTCCTCTGACAAGTGCTCTATACTTCAGAACTGCACAATGCTCTTAGAAAAAACAAACAAAAAATTATGGAACTTTGCATGAAAAAGCCTATTTTAACCAGGTCATTCAAGATAAAAGTAATGAGAAGCTTCAGTGCTATGCCTATAATCCTAGCTAATGAAGGAAGACAGGAATCTGAAATCATGGTTCCAAGCCAGCATGAGCAAAAGAGTCCATGAGACACTTACCTCCAATTTACTGTCAAACAACCAGAACTAGAGCTGTGGCACACATGGTAGCAATCCAGCCTTGAGCAAAAAAAAAAAAGACAGGCGCAGCACCCAGACCCTGAGTTCAAGCACCACTACCAGCACAAAAGCAAACAAATAACAACAATAAAAGTTATGAAAAGGGGCTGGGGATATAGTCTAGTGGCAAGAGTGCCTGCCTCGGTATACCCGAGGCCCTAGGTTCGATTCCCCAGCACCACATATACAGAAAACGGCCAGAAGCTGCGCTGTGGCTCAAGTGGCAGAGTGCTAGCCTTGAGCGGGAAGAAGCCAGGGACAGTGCTTAGGCCCTGAGTCCAAGGCCCAGGACTGGCCAAAAAAATAAAGTTATGAAAAAAATAATTCCAGAAGATGATAGAGCCTACAGATAGGAGATACACTATTCTTCACTCCTTAATATCCATACCGAAGAAGACAAAGACAAGACATTTTCTTTGAAAAACCTATAGATAAGTTTGGCTTGTTACACCTGTCCTAGGCTACATAGCATTCGCTATGTCAGCTGAGACATTCATTTAATGTAAGGAGTGAGTATTCCTTGAGTTCTTCCCAGTGAGTTACATGAGCCACCAAGTGCTGTAGGGTTTCATAAAACAGATGCTATCTTCCAGTTCTCTCTCCTAGATCACTTGTTCTGGGAGAAGCCACCTGTCACATCATGGGACACAAGTCATTCTGTGGAGAAGTCCAAATGGCAAAGAACCGGAGGTGTCCTGCCAACACCCAGCACCGAAGGGCTGGCCTGGATGTGCAGCAGCCTGAGAGCTCATCCTTCCATCATAAGCAAGTCCTCCAGTAACAACAGTGCCACCTAACACGTTGACATATCCCAGAAGACACCTGAAGCTAGGATCGTGCAATTACACTAGGCTTGGATGCCCGGACCACAGAAACTGTGTCAAGTTACAAATGTTCATCATTTCAATCTGCTAAAGTTTGCGACAATCTGTTGCACAGAAATAATTTTTTAAATGGGCTCTAAAATTAAAATTCTAGCTCCAGCTATTCCATAGCATTTCCTTTAGAGAACCCAAGATCTCACAATCACATAAACAATTTAAATTCTTCAGGTAAGTATTTGTCTTGTTTCTCATTACTCATTACTGAGTAATTTTTAGACTTTTAAAAAATGTTTACTTTATTGTTAATAGAGAGGTGATATACAGAGGAGTTATATTAACATGAGTCCGATAGTAAGCACATTGCCTTTCGTACAGTGTCATCTGTTCGCTCTCTCTCTCCCAGTCCCTCCCTCCATCTCTACCCTCAAGTTGCATATTCACTTTCATCAGTGTCCAGTGCGCTCCACTGCTGCACTTTACCACCCTTTTTCCTCAAGTTCAGTGTCCTCCTCACCCCTCCTCCCACAGATATACACATGGATACACCATATATAAGGTAAAGAATGCAGAATCACCTATATATAATAATAATATATTTATATTCTATGATATGATAATATAGCACATGCTATATATTACATATAATAATTAAATTATATGCCATATATTGTATTATATAATTAATACATATATTTATATATAATCTAATAATTTTTTAAAAATAAAACAAAGTAGTTTGTGCTGGATTCTTAAGCAAAATGAAAAACACATGTATTACTAATGTACACTGGGCAATAAATAAGTGTACCTGTGTCTCACATAATTATCTATACATCATGAAATCTTTTGATTGTTGTTGTTGTTTAACTGCTGGGAATTGGAGGAGGGCCCTGGTACATGGCAGGCAAATGCTTTACCACTGATGTATACCCCAGCCCCTGAAATCTTGCTTAATATTTCATCGCATTTGTCATCACCTTTAAAAGACACTTTTCATGCACAAAGGCTGGAGTGTTTTAAAGCCTTTAGAATCACTGGGAATTAAAGACTTGCTAGAAGCCAGAGATGTTACAAATGCAAAGTCAAAACATGGTTCTTTGTCTTTTCATTAAATAAATCCAGGGAAGAAAATTACATGAACCCTGTCAGAAGCACAAATTATTCATATTTAGTATCGAATTTGTTTCTATCCTAAGCAATGGATATATCTTAATTAAGATAAAGAATGATTCAAGGATGGGAATGTGGCTTAGCTCTAGGTAGAGTGCTTGCCTAGCATGCATGAAGCCCTGGGTTCAACTCCTCAGCACCACCTAAGCAGAAAGAGCTGGAAATGGCGCTGTGGTTCATGTGGTAGAGTGCCAGCCTTGAGCAAAAGGAAGCCAGGGACAGTGCTCAGGCCCTGAGTCCCAGCTCCTGGCCAAAAAAAAAAAAGAATGATTCAACCCCGCTCATGAGAGAATTAATAATCAGACTTCAGTTATTCCTTCTTCATACTAAAGCTCATCTTCAGATTTTTCTCATACAGATTTGGAAGAATCAATGACAAAATTTTAAGAGGAATTTGTAAGAAAAAATAATAATAAAGAAAAGAAAAATTCTCTTAGTTTGCCTCATTATGAAATCTTACATGATTTAATGTTACAAATGAATACTTCAAAAATAAAATTCAGAGCTCCAGAGTAAGCACATTTTTATTTACATCATCCAACAAATATTTATTCATAGAGTCATAAAGTGATTCTAGGATACATTCATCAACTTGTGTATTATCATGTTGATCTTTGAAGTATTAAAATTCCAGGATGGTATACAGACAAGCAAGTGACTTAACATGTGGGTTTCAGGACGAAGTGAGGCCAGTACCAGCCAAGGCGGCTCAATCACAGCTCCTGTGGCAAGGAAATCACACAGTATGACTACAGGGACTATTTAAGAAAAAAGGTCGAGAGGAAGATGGCGCCATCACAATAGGGAGGCGCCCCAACTTGCTCCAACAGAACAGTGAGCTGGGAACTCCAACACCCAACACCCCAGCAAGAGACCAGCAAACCCAACAACCCAAGCAAACAGAGAAACACAGGAAACAAAAAAGAACAAAAAAAGAAGAGCCTATAACCTACACAGAGCTGGAAAATCTCTGGGGTACCCTCCCCCACCCCGGCCCGAACAGGGCCAGGCTGGGAAAGGAGACCCGGCACCGGTAAACAGGCCCGCAGACCATCAGCGACCAGAGAAGCAACAGCCGAAAAGTCACACCAGGAGTGCAGAGTCCAGACAGCAGGAGCTCCATGGACCCCAGACAGAGCGCAGACCAAGCAAGACAGACGGCGGTGCGGGACCAGAGGTGTGGGACCGAACAGACGGGAACAGACAACAGCAGCAGGGGAACCGGGCAGCGCAGAAGGGCAGAACCAGACGGGGAGAGCCAGGACCGCCACCACCAAACGACCGATCGCCACAGAACCTACCGACCCCCAAACGCAGTGAGGGTGACCACCCTGGCAACAACCGGGGTCACGCTCACCCATTGGGCAGTAAGGTTCGACAGCCAAACTCAAACCCAGAGCCAAGACACAAACAAGTCTCCACTGACAGACCAGTGGGAACCAGCACAAAGCCAAGCCAAGGGCGCCACCTACAGATCTCCAGATGCACAAATCACAAAGAAATATTACAAACTTCATGAAAGGTCAAGCCAACTCGCCAGCTCCAAAAAGTAGTACGACTGAAGAGGAGATGGAGAATAAAAAAAAACTGAGGCTATGATAGCAGAAATGATGGAAAGCCTCAGGAATGAATTCAGAAAACAATTCCAGGAATTTAGAATGGAAGTCTCGAAGGACCTTCAGGAAGTCAAGAAAGAAATGGAAGCAAAAATGGATACAGTGCACTCCTCCTTTAAAGAAGACCTTAACATCCTGAGAAGCAAAATGCACGAAAAAATAGATTTAAAATACAACTCTTTAAAGGAAGAAATTTCCACAATGAAAGCTGATCTGGCAACCATAAATAGCTCGCTGACATCCATAAACTCCACACTAGAAACCACAGCACAAAGAATTGATCATATTGAATCCCGAATCTCTCTTTTGGATGACAACTAATAAGGACCAGAAAATTACCACACTCCAAGAAACGGTTAAACTCCAGGGCAGACTAATCCAGGAGCTAGTGGACAAAGACAAGAGATAATTGCGCATAATTGGAATAGAAGAAGGAGCCGAATACCAGAGCAGAGGGCTAGAACATATTTTCAATAGAGTATTGCAGAAAACTTCCCCAATTTCACAAGGGACCTCACCCAAGTAACTGAAGCCTATGGGACGCCTGGCAGACCAGACACTAGAAAATCCTCGCCAAGGCACATAATAATCAAGACTTCAGATCTCAAGAATAAAGAGCAAATTTTGAATGCAGCCAAAATGAAGAAAGAGCTATGTTACAATGGGAAAAGGATCCAAATCACAGCAAACCTCTCCACAAAAACCTACAACGCATGAAGAGCATGGAAAAACACAATCCAAGTCCTCCAGGTCAACAATTGCCAACCCAGAATTAGATATCCAGCAAAACTAGAATTCACCTTGAAGGGAAAAACCAGATCGCTCCATGGCAAAGAGGATCTAAAGGAGGATGTGAATAAAAAAAACCAGCCTTACAGCGAATTCTAAGAGGGGAACTCCACCCAACAGAAAACGTACAGGACACACAGACAGAAACAGAAAGAAACTATAATAGCCAGAACCCAACAGAAAGAGCAGCTCAATAAAGACAAGAAAAAAAAAAAGGAGAGAAAAAACAGCCTAACAGGAAAATGAAAGGGGAAAAAACACTCTTATCCTTGATCTCTTTGAATATAAATGGTATAAACTCTCTGATAAAGAGGAGCAGACTGACAGAGTGGATCTGTAAAGAAAAAGCTGCCATCTGTTGTCTTTAAGAGACCCATCTTACAGATGACATGATCTTATATCTGAAGGACCCAAAAATCTCAGTCCCCAAACTCCTACACCTAATAAACCATTTTGGCAAAGTAGCAGGATATAAAATCAATCCACAAAAGTCAGCAGCTTTTCTGTACACCAGCAATGTACAAGCAGAAAAGGAAATTATGGAAATAATACCACTTACAATAGCTAAAAAAAGAATAAATTACCTAGGGATCAACCTAACTAAAGACATGAAGGACCTATTTAATGAGAACTATAAAAATCTAATAAGGGAAATCAAAGAAGACACAAGGAGATGGAAAGATCTCCCATGCTCATGGGTAGGTAGAATCAATATAGTGAAAATGGCCATTTTGCCCAAATTGTTATACAAATTCAATGCAATCCCCATCAAGATCCCAGCTACATTCCTCACTGAAATAGAGAAAGCAACCCATAAATTCATATGGAACAGCAAAAGACCTAGAAGTCAAAGCAATTCTAAGCAAAAAAAATAGTGCAGGAGGTATCACAATACCAGACTTCAAGCTCTACTATAGAGCCATCATAGCAAAAACAGCCTGGTATTGGTATAAAAACAGACCCGAAGACCAATGAAATAGAATTGAAGACCCAGAAATAAAACCGCACTCTTACAGTCAGCTGATATTCGACAAAGGAGCTAAAGACATACAATGGAAAAAACATAGCCTTTTCAACTACTGGTGCTAGGAAAACTGGGCAGCCATATGCAGAAAACTCAAAGTAGACCCTAGCCTATCACCATGCACCAAGATCAACTCAAAATGGATCAAGGACCTCAACATCAGACCTGAATCCTTGAAACTACTGAAGGACAGAGTAGGAAAGATGCTAGAACTTATAGGCACAGGAAGGAACTTCCTGAATAGAGTCTCAGGGGCACAACAAATAGGGGAGAGACTCGACAAATGGGACTACTACAAATTAAAAAGTTTCTGCAGAGCTAAGGACATAGCCACCAAACTAGAAAGACAGCCAACCATATGGGAAAGGATCTTTACCAGCACAGCAACAGACAAAGGCCTAATATCCGTCATCTACAGAGAACTAAAAAAAAAATAAGCCCCTCCAAGCCCAATAAACCAATTATGAAATGGGCAAAGGAGCTAAAGAGAGACTTCACAAGAGAAGAGATAAAAATGGCAAAGAAACATATGAGGAAATGTTCAACATCCCTGGCAGTAAAGGAAATGAAAATAGAAACAACCCTGAGATACCACCTCACTCCAGTTAGAATGGCCTATACTCTGAACTCAGGCAACAACAAATGCTGGAAGGGGTACGGGAAAGAGGAACCCTTCTCCATTGTTGGTGGGAGTGCAAATTAGTACAACCACTTTGGAGAACAGTATGGAGGTTCCTCAAAAAGCTCAGCATAGACATACCCTATGACCCAGCCATACCACTCCTAGGCATCTATCCTGAACAACAGGCCTCAAGATATCAAAAAGACATCTGCTCTTCCATGTTTATTGCTGCACAATTCACAATAACCAAAATATGGAACCAACCCAGATGCCCCTCCACAGATGAATGGATCCAAAAAATATGGTACCTATGCACAATGGAATACTACATAGCGATTAGAAATGGTGAAATATTGGTATTCGCAGGGAAATGGTCAGAACTTGAACAAATAATCTTGAGCGAGACAAGCCTAGAACACAGAAAACAAAGGGGCATGATCTCCTTGGTATATGACTGTTAAGGTGGGGAGAGAGGGAGACAGTAGAGACCAGGTCTGGGAAACCAAAAACTTCTTGTCAAATGGTATTTCCCACAGGTTTGGGTCAGCGACCCTACATTATGTAACTAAAACCAAACATCTACTCAACATATAAAGGTCAAAAATAGACCTCTCAGTGGATCACAATAGCTCAAAAGCCACGTATGTATGTTCATATAAGACAAGGATAAGCAAACTCTATTGTTGATGATACATTTAAAGTCCTAGGCGAATTTCCTTTGGCGTAGGCCACGTGACTACTGTATATGTTTTTGGTACACTGTGTGAATATGTCTACCTGATCTAGGGAAGGGAAAGAAAAGCAAGGTGTAAGATATCACAAGAAATGTACACACTGCCCTATTATGTAACTGTACCCCTTTTGCACAACACTGTGTCAAAAAAAATTTTAATTAATAAAATAAAATAAAAAAGAGAGGAGGGAAAAGTGAAAATGGAGGGCTGGAGGAGGAAGGCAAGGACCGGGGAGGAGCTCGGGTCCTCATTTCTTTCTGAATTCAGCTTTAGTGTTAACTTTTTCTTTCCAACAGCCCATGGCAAAAGATTTTGATCCTTCTCAATGACGGATGGTACTGTATTTCTCCTCTGCTCCACATCCTTCGGTAGCATCCCAATGCCGTCAGAATCAAGCCTGAGCTCTCGGCCACGGCCACACATTGACCACCGGCCACCCCTCCCCTCCCGGTCCTCTACGCTCTGCACCCCACCTGGCTGGACTCTAGCATCACACGCTACACTCGAGTCCCACCAAACGATTTACATGCAAAAGTAGTCTATTTGGAGGTACTGAGATACACACACAGGAGGCTATACATCCCTAATATTGGGCACTTTGAAGATACTTGGTAAGTATTTATGAAAGGAAAGTTTGGTGTTTTCATATATGATGCAGAAATGAATCACACATCTTATAGATAGACAGACAGACAGACGATACTCCATTTCTTCTAAGAGCCAGGAGAAAAACTGAAAAGGACTATTCTTGCTGAAGTATTTAAGGGGACAGTGACAGGAAGTTAAGAGTAAGCTAAAAACTATAGTAACAGATGGAAGAAGGAAGGAAGGAAAAGAATGGAATGAAAGAAAAGGAAGAGATGGAGAGAGAGAGACAGAGAGAAAAGACAAAAAGAATGGAAGGAAGGAAGGATGAAAGGAAAGAAGGAGAGGAAAGGAAGGGAAGAATGGAAGAAAAAAGGAAGGGAGAGAAAAAGAAAGAAAGTAGGGAAAGAAGGAGGGAAGGAAGGAATGGAGGGATGGAGGAAGGGAGGGAGAGAGGAAGGAAGGAAGGAGGGAAGGAAGGAAGGAAGGAAGGAAGGAAGGAAGGAAGGAAGGAAGGAAGGAAGGAAGGAAGGAAGGAAGGAGAAGAGAAGGAAATAAAGAAAGAAGTGGTGGTCCAGAAAAATAACTTCACCTTAATTCTACAATGTAACACTAAGTTAAGAAAACTCATAAACGTGACAGGTAGTCTGAGGACAGGAAATTACTCTTCATTTAAAAAATAAAAAAAGATAAAGCCTAGCCTTAGAGAATATATGCTGTGGGTATTAACACTTCTATTTGTTTTCTGGGGAAGAACTGCGTCATTAACTTTTAAAAGCAGTCTAACCAGTTCTCAAATGAGCACACCATCCAACAAAAGTTTAATTAGCCTCAGAGTTTTGTTTAAACTGACAGATGTGGTTCAAAAATCCCCCAAGGTCAGCATTCTAGTTTGCATCTTAAATAATCAAAGTGCCCAAAGGTATTCTGTGGTTCTACCGTTGTTATTTTTCAATCTGATTTGCCAAAGGATCTGGTGAATAGCTGGATACTAAGAATATGGCTTATTCAAATACAAAAATATTTTTTACAGGATCTCTGCACCAATAAAAACAGAAAAAGAAGAAAAGCAGTTATTCCTCACCTATTCACAGAGCAGACACCCAAACACCTCACCTGCCTGGCATGGGAGAGGAAAGCAGTCGCTCAGGAAGCTGACAGCAGGCGGAAGGGCGGCTGCGGAGCCCAGGGTAGAGGAAGCTCGCACTTTCCCATCGGAAAGCCTCCCAGGCCCTCCCTCTGAGGCTATTTACTCTCTTTACAAATAATATTACCAGCCTTATTTATCTAGTTTCTAAGCCTGCGGCAGAATAGAAATAAGATATTAGGAAGAGAGCTGGGGAGAGGAGCTGCTTAACACAAACTGAAAATCGGGCTGCAAAGCAGAGACAGCTGCGCCCTAATGGGAAAGAGGAAGCAGAAATTCTGCAAAGAAAACGAAATAAAAACCCAAAGCACATCTGAATGCAGAGCGTGGGGAACACGCTTTGCAAACCCAGGAAGATGTGGGGGGTTACTGTATAGTAGAATAACATAAAGAACTCGGGGGGGGGGGGACAATGGAGACAGTGGAAGGCAGTGACTGGATCAACCTGCATTGCACTCACAATGTAACCTGCTGGATGGTAGACAGATGATGACAGATGATAGACAGACAGACAGACAGACAGATAGATAGACCGACCAACGAGAGACAGATGATAGAACTGACATCTCTGATGAGAGACAGATGATAGAACTGACATCTAACATGATGGCCTTTGTCTTCAAGGAATGACTCCATCAGTCCCTCTTATCACACACAACACGCTAGGTAACAAGCTACAGGATACAATCACTCTTACAAAGGGGAAGGGAAATGATGGGTTTTTGAAATGTTTCTGCTTAAGAAATAAGAACAAAAGAAGACATATTTGTCCTGCTAATTCAGAGTTTGGTTCTAAACTCCCACCTGCCACCCCCACTTCACAAGTATTCTTCACAAGTCCCCAATTCATCCCCAAACCTTCCTCTACCTTCCACCAAATCAGAAACCTTAATACTTAGCTACACACACACACACACACACACACACACACACACACACACACACACACACACACCACACACAAAGCCATGTAGCTGTAATCCTTGCTCTCAGGCGGCTGAGATCTGAGGATTGAGATTTGAAACAAGCCAGGACTGGAAAGATTCTTATCTCCAATTAATCACCAAAAAGCCAAGAGTAGAGCTGTGGTTCAAATGGTATGCTAGTAGTCTATACATACACAGACCCAACCTATAAACCATCTTCAAAGTATATCCAAGTCACACTATTTCTCACGTCCTCCTCTGCTACCGTTACCTTCCAAGGTTGGCTCATGCCACAATCCTCTGCTGGCTGGATGATATCAATAGGCAACGACCCTCCCTTCACCACTTCCTACTTAGAATCTGTAAGCAGATTAAGCGGTGAGGAGAGGATCCCTTTAAAACAAGGTCATGTCGCTCCCCTGTTCCAAACCGTTCAATGTCCACAGCACTGAGAGCACAATGCGACGTTCTTAAGGTTGGCAAGTCCCTCATATTAAGGACTCTGAACAGGGACCATACTACTTCCTAGAAAGTATAGAAGCTATGGCAATGGAGAAGGGGAGGCATGTTCATTTACCACAATGAGAAGGTGCTATTGGAATGAAGTAGTAGTTAAGGAAGGGCCAGGGATAGAATAGACATCTGGCAGATCACAGGACAATCCAGTCAAAAAAATAAATGCCTGTATCCTGGATAACTTTCATGTGTCCCAAAGGGACATGGTTTAAAAAAATAAACACTTTATAAATACGTAAGGCCAAAATTGAATTTCATATATATATATATGGAATATGTGTGTGTGTGTGTGGGTGTGTGTGTGTGTGTGTGTGCAAAAGGTTTCCCTAATTTAACCCTCATTGTATTACCCAAGAATGCAACAATTGCATCAATGGTAGCAACTCTGCTACACTGCATTGAGGACCAAAACCACATACCTGCTCACTCTGCATTGGTCACATATATAGCCAAACATGTTCAGAGCATATATGAAATATATTCTCTAGCTCTAATATGGAACCAGAAAATACATTTTACAAAATACATTTACAAAACAGAGAACCAAAGATAAGGTAAAAGACATGAAACATGAGAGGAATGGATATTTCATTAATAAAGGAAATTTTTCCAAAGTGATTCATTTAATTTTGAGTGTCCCATTGTCACTCTGCTCCAAATCTGTGCAGAAAAATCTGTTCTCTCCGTCCTCCTTTTTGACTTTTTTTTCCAGTCTATATTGTAGTCTCTCCATCTATGGAAACTAAGGTCTTTCAAGTTCTTTTTCAACACTGGAGACTAAAAGTGTCCTGATATGCTGAGACTTCAATTTAGGAGGCTGTTGGGTTTTTTTTATTTGCTTGTTGATGAATGTCACTTTGTTACAATAGGAATTATTTAGGCATTGCATTTTAAGTCTTTAATTGGTCTTACCATCCCTATTTCACTTAAGATTACCTCCCACTTTCTCCTACTAGATACAGCTAAATATAGTTTGCTGTTATCTATCCTAACATGTATTCTACTTCCAACTCTACTGCTCTTTCATTCCCTAGCCCTTTTCCTACCTTGTGGGCTTCACATAATCCTGCTCAAAATATATTCATTATCAGTAGATAAGAGCAGCTGGCAATTTCATTATGTAATCTAAATGACTCATATTTTATCTCTGTAGGTTACAAACATGACGTAAGGTAAAGGAACGACAAACTTTATTTCAGGACATTAAGAGGGGGACATATGTCCATTAGGAAGAAAGTGCTCAGTCTGTGAACTGGTGGGATGAACAGTTGGACTGGCTCTTAGCTTCCTCTATAACATTATCTCCTCCCCACTCACAACCCTGCATTGGCAATCTCCTAAACACCACAGGAGCAGTTCTTCCCAGAACCTTGAGCTGTCTTGTCATCTACCTGGCATTACATATTATACTCCCTTATTCCATTTAGACTTATGCCCAAATGTCAGTCTCCTCTGATGCTTCTTCTCATCCTATTTAAATGTTTTCCATCCTTTAAATCATTCTTTCTTATGTTACTTACTAATAGCTAAAATATCCCTGATTTATTTATTTACTCTCTGTCTCCTCCCTCTGGATTGTATGTCCAAGAAAGCAGAGATTTCATTTATTCACTTCCATTTCCTAGTGCCTGGCAAACATTAGGTACCCAATAACATTGACTGAGAGGTCAACTCTCACTTATCTTTCACTCATGAAGAACATAGCTCAAAAGGTATAAAATGGGCACTGAGTGGCAAAGGACACAAGATTTGGGGAGTTGGCTGTGATTGAAGTATATTGTACAGATGTATGAAATCTGTTAAAACTGTCACAAGAAGGGGAGAGGGCAAATGGGAAGGTAATAGATACAATGAATTTGATCAGACATATTGCACGCATGTACAGAAACATGGAATCACCTCAGTGATACCTCTATGTAACACTAATATAGGCTAATGAAAGTTAGTGGAAACTAAATGAATGGGAAAACGCCTTAAAGATTAAATCGTATGTTGGGTTAACCAGGTAGGTTCTTGGTCTCTCATATATGTCCATAGACTGTACATGCTATTAAATATTGGAGATATTGACTTTTCACCAGATGTTTCATTTGAAAAGTTTCCACAAGTGAAAACTACTGGAAAGCCATTACTCTTGCAAAGTAGCAAAATTTCAAAGGCACAATAGTACCCAAAGCTGATGGAGATACAGAAACAGACTCTGGTCGCCATTGGTGGCAATGTAGCTCATTTAGTTGTACTGGGATGCAGTGTGACACACAAGGATCCTTTAAAAAAGTAATGCAGTATATTCAATATGTATTATTTTATTTGAGATCATTTTATTCATACAGTATTGTATTTAACTTCACTGTCTATATTGCACAGATGAGAAAACTGAGGCGCCAATAAAGAATAAATTGCAAATCAAAGATCCCAAATTAGACCATCTAAGACTAACTCTAGGCTTTCTCCATTGTTTCCCCTGCTAATTCCCCTGTTATGAGGCCAGAGCTACCTCCTTAAAGCCACGAAGTGTGATATACAAATCTTTTGAGTCTTGATGTCTTGTATGATGCTAAACAATAAACCTTTGTGGAAGAGGAAGTAATGCTTGGAGCCACAAGATTCTCTACAAAATGTTTTACAGCACGGACAGAAACGATGTCACAAACTCCCCCAATTTGTCTTCTACCCTCTTCTGTGTCATAAGATGTGAATTATAACACATGGCTTCCCAGAACAATGGCACGTTTTTTTTCATCCTCTTTTCGTTCCTAGATGTGATCATTTCGCTAAATTTAGCTAACTGTATATGGGCCAAAGTTTCAGGCAGTCCAGGGCACATGCTTCTCTTGCTTAACACCTACCTGCTGGTTAGATAGCCAGTGTAGACATCACTCTGAAGTGACCTTGAGAATGAGGACCACACTCCATGAGACAATCAGTTAGCAGAAGTCTAGACTTCTGATGCTGCTGAACACATCTACCCATCCATTCATTTCTAACATGGTAACAAAGAAGCCACTACCACTTTGAGTTCTCTGATTATTGGGATCCATAAATTAATCAGAACTAGTTGTATTAGGACTGCCACCTACTCCTTCTTTTCTTCTAACTTGTGTTTGGTTAAACAGATTTGACTTTGTTCTTGTGACAGTCTATATGAATTATGCATTCCATTTAGCATTTTCATAGGTTCTATTGTAAATGGATATTTAATAAGCCTCTTCTCTTAACCCCAAAGAGCAACAGAACAGTCATGCATAAAAAGCCATTTTTCAGTAAACTGTTTAATAATCACTTTCCACAGTAATAATTGATTGTCAAAGACTGTACAATGAGGCAGGTCTCAACAGCATAATGAAAGTTGAAAAATGGAAAGTGCCTCAGCTGTCTCAGTCTTTCATTTCTTCATAACCCTGTTTCTAATGATTAAGAGATGAAGAGCTTGAAACTCGAGATGTTCTTGAGAGAAAATCTGGCTGAAATGATGAGGTCTGGCTCTATTATAATCTGCTTCTGTGTGCCTAATAAATTTGTAGTAAGCCGAGAAAAGGACAGGAATTTTATAGATTGCATTATCTGTGCGACTGAAGAAAAGATAGACTACCTCTTAAAAACA
Source organism: Perognathus longimembris pacificus (assembly GCF_023159225.1). NCBI lineage: Eukaryota > Metazoa > Chordata > Mammalia > Rodentia > Heteromyidae > Perognathus > Perognathus longimembris. The sequence continues at coordinate 11,788,912 of NC_063174.1, read as the reverse complement.
TAGGAAATGGGTGGGTCTTGCTTATCAACATAGAATAAGTCTGATGACCACTATAACAATTTACAGTTGGCCACATGACCAGGGCCATCCCATAGTCTGACTTTAATAATAGGCAAGGCATCAATTCTTCCTATTGGCTGCTGGAATTTCTGGTAAGGCCAATGTATGCATCTCATTCTCTCGCTGAGAATATTCAACAAAGCCATAATTTACTACAGGTAATAAGATTTCAAGTATATTAAGGTAGCTTTTCTTACCCTAAAAGATAGTCCATACCTATTAGATGAAGAAGAAAAAGTACTTTGCAGATAGGTATTTGCTTTGAGAGCAGTTCAAAGATTTCTCTAAGTAAATAAATAATAAAACTGCTGAGGTGAAGAAAAAAGTATGTCAGTCTGCTACACTGGTTTTGTTTGACAGGAGAGAAAGAAAATATATTTCACTTTGTTATTACTATTAACATGGGCATAAATTGGTAGTCCGTGGGCTTTTATTCTATGTAATGTTTAGGCGCCACTGTCATTTGTCCCACCTGTGTGCTTTCACTTTGATGACAGGATGGAGCTCGCCTAAGTCCCATCCCCCCCCCCACCATCTCTACCAACCCGATAAGGCTGAGAGCCAATCCCTGGTGTTTGCTGACTTTCTCCAGGGCCAGGTATGCTCCGTTCAGAAGCTACCAGCAAAAGGCTGTGGGCAATCTAACACAGAAGAGTGCAGGGGTCTCCTCACTGTGCAGAGACCTGAGTCTGCAAATGTCATGGTAAGAAACAATTCTAAATTAGTTGGGATCTGGATCTTAAAAAAAGAAAACTGGGAGGAAGGGAGATGGAAAGATCATGGGCATGACATAATATAATGGAAGTAACATAACAAGTGGGAAGCAATTCTAAACTGCTAGAAGAACTAAATATAGTCTCAACCCTGTAAATTACCTATAGAGTCTTGCAAAAATCACTTCCCTCATTAGGTCTCAGTTTTATTGAGCTTTAGAACTCAACACACTATTGTAGGGGAAAGTAAGGATAAGGAAATGATATGAGGAAATTAATCACCAGGGCCCTGAATATTCTTTTCTAGATGAGAACAAAGGGTAAAATATACCAGGGAAAATGTATTAAATGAGAACGTATTATTTTAGTTTCAGTGTAATTAACTAAATTAGCCTTCTTTTCCTAGCATGATTATAAAAACTCATATAGAAAATGAATATGACTGACCTTATCAAGCCACCCTCCCATTTGTGGTGAAACCAAGATTCGACACACTTTGCAATGAACTAAAGAAAATCAAGTCCTTATAAAAGAATCTTACAAATGAAACACACATCCAACAAAACTAGAAAATGTGCTGTTCCGTCTATTAAATTGTTTTCATTTGGGATAAGAGATGCTTAAACATGATTGTGGTTGGCTAGTTCTCAAGATTTTGATTTTACTGTCAAAACTGTTTATCTACCCATCCTTAAAACCCATGTGTTTACCTATTCTGCTTTAAAACAAATAGTGTAAAGAATATAGCTGCCTAGCTTCAGGCTGTTTACAGCTACAGACTGGCTGACTTCAAGTGCAACCAAATACTGTACTTTTCAGTAATAAAAAAATAAACAGATCCCACATTGTCTAGCGGTTAGGATTCCTGGTTTTCACCCAGGTGGCCTGGGTTCAACTCCCTGTGTGGAAACCAAAAATAAATAAATAAACAGCTTCCCGTGTACAGTAAATCGATGTGTAGCCTCACTGGGATAGTCAACTGATCTAGCCATGTTATTCCAAGTCCTGATATCCATGTTATACATTCAACAAGTGTTTTAAAGTGTAAGCTCTTTAATTTTATTCAGAATAAGGCTGGGATATGGCCTAGTGGCAAAAGTGCTTGCCTCGTATACATGAAACCCTGGGTTCGATTCCCCAGCACGACATATATAGAAAACGGCCAGAGGTGGCGCTGTGGCTTAAGTGGCAGAGTGCTAGCCTTGAGCAAAAAGAAGCCAGGGACAGTGCTCAGGCCCTGAGTCCAAGGCCCAGGACTGGCAAAAAAAAAAAAAAAATTTATTCAGAATAAATAAAAATAATGATTCAAGGATATTGCAGGAAGTCCCTTTAGAGTACACTAACACTCTACAATGTCAAGGATATCCCAGGAAGTCCCTTTAGAGAACTTCAATGCTCTGCAATGTTAAGGAAGTGCTGTATTTCAACTCTCCAGGTTACTATCACCTCCCAGTTAAGGACATTCTAAGCAGTCTTGGACTGGTCTTTAACATTTAGAAGCATTAAAAAAAGTCTACATTACAAGAACTCCCCTATGACCCAGCAACCCCACTTTTGGGTATTTATCCAAAAAACTACAAACAAAATCAAAGTAAAGCCACCAGCACAACAATGTTCATTGCAGCGCAATTTGTCATAGCGAGAATCTGGAACCAACCCAGATGCCCCTCCGTAGACGAATGGATCAGGAAAATGTGGTACATATACACAATGGAATTTTATGCCTCTATCAGAAAGAATGACATTGCCCCATTTGTAAGGAAATGGAAGGACTTGGAAAAAATTATACTAAGTGAAGTGAGCCAGACCCAAAGAAACATGGACTCTATGGTCTCCCTTATTGGGACTAATTAGCACAGGTTTAGGCAAGTCACAACAGAGGTTCACAAAGCCCAATAGCTATACCCTTATGATCCCATAAGATGATAAGTGAAATGAACTCCATTTTATGGAAATGATTGTTATATCAGAGTTGAAACTACTTTCAACATCCATGTGTATCTGTAGTTTCTACTATTGATGATGTGCGTGTATCACCTTCTTGTGATTGTATCTACACTATCTCTGTAATCTTATCTGAGTGTATGGGAAACAGTGTGTACTGGTATTAGAATTAGGAAATTCAAAGGGAATACCAAAATTGAGAGACAAAGGGTAAAATACGAGAAACAACAACAAAAGCAATACTTGCAAAACTGTTTGGTGTAAGTGAACTAAACACCTCAGGGGGGGACAGGGGGAGGGGGGAGGGGGGTATGAGGGACAAGGTAACAAACAGTACACGAAATGTAACCAATGCCTAACGTGTGAAACTGTAACCTCTCTGTACATCAGTTTTATAATAAAAACTTTTTAAAAAAAGTCTACATTACAAACAAACGATGGAATATAGTTGTGTGCTAAATGAACAATCCACTGGAGGAGGACTTTTTATCCTAAGTAATAGCCTCCGTCAAGCAATTATTTTAATAATATTTAAATTAATTGTTCTCAGCATAAATTACATGCAATTATCTTATAAAAGACTACTGATATATAATATTTCCAAGTGCTGGTGGCTCACACCTGTATCCTAGTTACCCAGGAGGCCGAGATCTGAGGATCACAGTTCAAAGCTAGCTTGGTCAGGAAAGTCTGTGAGATTCTTTCTTACCTCCAGATTAACCACCAGAAAACTGGAAATGGAACTGTGGCTCAATGTGGTAGAGTACTATAGCCTTCAGCAAAAAAGTCTCAGGGACAGCACCCAGATCCTGAGTTCAAGCCCCACGACCAACAAAAAAAAGAAAGACACATAAGTATTTCTTCATGATCATCATATTGAGCAAAATAAACCAAGCTCAAAGAGCGAAATATCAAATCTTCTCTCATAGTAAAAATCCAGACTTTTTAAAAACTAATAATAATGATGACGATGATAGACACTACCATAAAAAGACTCTCCAGAGGAATCAGCATGAGTGTGGAAAGGGAAAAAGATTACTGATAATGAATAAAAATATATTACATATATATATACATATATATATACATCAAGTACTATGTGAAGGATGAAACAGAAGTTAAGGAAGTATATAATAGAGAAGGTGAATGGGATTCAAAGTTCATTATATGCATCTATCTATGGAAATGTCAGGAGAATCTTTTGTAAAGCATTTTTTTTTCATTATAAAAGAATGTAAAGGAGAAAGTGGAGGTGTAGCTCATTGAGTAGACCACCATCCTTGAGCAAAAATGCCAGGTGAGAGCCAGAGGCCCCAAATTCAAGCCCTAGTACCAGCACAAAATTTTAATAAATAAAAATTAAAAAGAATCCTTATCTCCTCTTATGTCCCTTCCTCTTCCCATAGCTCTGTCCTCTTGAATATTTTTCTCCATATATTTAGAACTATACTGTCATACTTTTAGCATCAACCATCAAAATTAACCTATAAAATGCAAAAAAGGAAGTATTTTATTTAGCCATAGTTTTATTATATTCATTATATTATTATATTCATCCTTCTTTCCCAGGGCTCCAAGAATCCTTTTTTCCAATCACTTCCTTCTCATTTAGAATACTTCTTTAGCCTCCATTTTAGGGTAAGACAGCAAACACCAAATTCTCTTCATTTTCCTTCATCTAAGAATGTCTTCCTTTCCCCTTTATTTGCTAGTAATAGAAATCTGGATAGATAATTCTTCCAGAATTTGGTAAGTGTGCCAATTACTTCTGACTTACACAGTTTCTGGTGAGAAATCTATTTGTCACTCAATTTTTTCCCCTATTAGCAATATGTTGTTTCTCTCTCACTGCTATAGATATTTTTCCCTTTGGTATGTTTGTTTTGAGATATATTACTGATACATAATTCTGGCATGGAACTCTTTGGTTTAGGATTCTCTTCGCTTCTTCAATCTGTCTATCACCAAATTAAGGAAATCTCAGCCAATATTTCTCTAAGTATTGTTTAGTATGGCCTTCCTTTTCCTCTCCTTCTAGGGCTGTAATGAGAAGAAGGCTGCATCTTCGTTATCGTTCCACACGTCTCTGGGAATCCATCACTTTTGTCCAGCGTAGAGTTTCTCCAGCTTTATCCATTCACTGATTCTGTCCTCTAGCCCTCTCCATTTGCTACTGAATTTATCCATTGATTTGTTGTGTCAGTTACTGAATCCTTCAGCTTTAGTGCTTTCCTGTGGTTGAGACTTTCTGCTTCTTTACTAAGACTTCAACTTTCTTTTCATTTGTTTCAAGTATGTTTATAATTACCAAAGCATTTTGAAAGCTGCTTTACAATCTTTGCCAGAGTACTCTAATATCTCTGTCATCTGAATGTTGGCATCTACTGTTTTTCTTTCAAACTGAGGTATTGTTGATTCTTGGCATAGGTAATTTTCTACTGAAACTAGGCATTCTAAATGGCTAGATCTTATTTAAACTCTGTTTAAGCTGGTTTTCTCTGACACTACTACAAATAGAGGACTTGGTAGGAGGGTAGATACTGCCTCATTACTTCCAGGTAGGGGTAAAAGCCCATGTTTCCTGTTCAGCATCCAAGGATGCCCAGATATGGTCTTTTGTTACTGCTGCAGGAGAGAGAAGTTCTGGCTCGCCATTAGGCTTCTGCTGACTCCATCTTGGCTGGAGGGAATGAAACAGCTCACTGCTGTTTCTCTTATGGTCTCCAGTGTCCCCGTAGGGAGGACTGAAAGGACGGTCTCTTTACTGCTGGGCAGGTTTGGAAGTCTGAGCTCTCCACTGTCACCACCCCTTCTTAAAATGGTTACTAAAATGCCAACAACAACAAAAGAAGATACAAAAGAGAAATAGAGAAATAAATATGGGGGAGGGACAGAATTCACTGTTCCAAATATCACTATTGATTTGATATTCCACCTTCACATATTCCTAATCCCATTTCAGCCCTTCAAAATGTCTTCTTTCTAATGCATCCTGCTCTGAAATATAACATTCCTTGACTATATAGGGCTTCCTAGGCTAGTTTCTATTACCAGCCTCTCTTCATGACTGCCATTAGATATGAGCCCTGAAGCTTTTCTTCTCTTTTCTAAGGCCCTACAATGAGTACGCCCCTAATTCATCTTTTGGTTAACTTTGGGTGGGAAGCACCTAGGTAGAAATACCCGATCTGCAATGTCCTGGCCAGTCACACTTACCTTATTCAGTAAGTAAGTCAAAGTATGGACCTTAACTCAGAGTAGTTGCAATACTCTGTCCACAAGCCTTAGATCAAGGACAATACTGGAGACTCTAGTTCATATGCATTGTTTCCCTTTATGATCACATTCCTTAAGTCACTGCCCAAACTGTTCTGGGGCAGAAACAGTTTTAAAGACACAATGTGCACAGCAGTAGTCTGTGTACTAACCAGACATCAGGATCTGCAAGGGAAAACAGTAACATAATCTAGAATCTTCCAATATAGGGATCAGGTTCCATCATTCCTGTCTTTGCTTTGAATGTCCCCACCAGAGCGAATTTCATATCACAAGCAATAAACAGGATACCTTTCTTCTTTGTTATTTACTTATTTATTTGTTTATTTCTGGTGCCAGTACTGAAGTTTGAACTTCTGGGTTGCTGTCCCTAAGATTTTTTTTGCTCAAAGCTAGTGCTCTGTCACTTGAGCCACAGCCCCACTTCTAGCTTTTATTGGGGGGGAGGGGGTTTCCATTGGAGATAAGAGTCATAGATTTGCCTCAAATCTCTGCCTCCTGAGCAGCTAGGCTAAGAGGTGTGGGAAACAGCCCTGAGCCACAGGCACCAGGCACCGACAGTATAAACTTACATGTGACTTACTGTCTCACGTTGCTTCTTCCTAGGAAACGCATGCCCCGTGGTAGACAAGTGAGCACGACCCCAATGATGCTGCTTGGCACGCCTTGTGAGACCCGCTGTCAGCTCTCTCTATCCTCACTAAAGCAGTAAACGGGACTCTTGATACCTTATCCACTCGATGTAGTTGCTGGGACAATACATTCACATAGCGTGTGACCCTCTGTGCTTGGCACACAAGAGGTGGGTGGGCGATGCTCTGGGGTGCGGGCGCGTCCACTTACGTCCATCTTGATGTCGTAGTTCTGGCCCAGGACGCTCTGGATGAGCTCTCTGATGGTCTGGTCGAAGGCGAGCTGGGTCTCGGACTGCAGCGAGGCGATGATCTCGTCGATGGACGTGGGGATGACGCGGTGCGGCTGCCAGGACGGGCGCGGGGACGCGCGCAGGGACGCGCGCAGGGACGCGCGCACGGACGGGCGCGGGGACGCGCGCAGCGAGGAGCGCAGCGAGGCGCGCAGGGCCTCGCGCGCCTCGCCGGGCCCGGGCGCGCCGCTGGAGAGCGAGTCGAGCGAGACGCCGGACTCCCGCTGGCGCAGGAAGTGGGTGCGAATCCGCACGGTGCGCCGCTGCTTCAGGACGTCCTCCTCGTCCCCGGTGCTGCCGGCGGAGGCCTTCCTGTCCCGGGACCGCCGCCCCTCCGAGGGCAGGGCTGCGTCGTGGTCGGCCTCTGGCTCGGGGACCAGGCTGGAGAGTCGCCTGGACCGTGGCGGCCCCGGGATCGGGCCCGCCCGGAGTGTTCTTGGCTTTCCCCGGGGCACCGGGGGCGGCAGCAGGACCGCAGGCTTGGCCGTGCCCGTCTCCGGGGCGATGATCGGCGGCCTCTTCTGGGGTCGGTGCCGTAGGAAGGCGGAGCTCCGCATGTAAAAGCTTTGGGGCTGGAAGTGCTGGGTCTTCTTGGACGGGGCGGCCGGGCCCAGGCCCGGGCGGAGCAGGCACGGCAGGGCTAGCGACGCCTCCAGCCGGCCCGCAAGGCCTTTTCTGGGAGGGGACATTTTGCCGGGTCCCGCTCCCCGCCCGCAAACTCGGCCCTTCCCCTGGGCCCGGGCGGCGCGGGGGCGCTGCACTTGGGAGGCGTCCTCATCGAGGGCTGGCTTGGCCAACAGCCTCTGCTTGAATACCTGAAAATCCTTCTTGGTCTTCTGCTGGATCTTATCAAGCTCTTTAAATAAGTATGATTCTTCTCTGCTTTTCAGTCCAAAGTGCTTCGGGATCAAGGCCATCCTGACAAATGTGGCCTGCAAAATAACCCCTAAAAGTTAACAATTATATGAACGTATGGATGGATGGAGAGAGAAAGAAACATAAAACTCATGCTAAGAAAACTCTAGCTCAGCAAGGCTTCTCCTAGTAGAACCTCGTTGGGCTTAAATAATTTTAGATCCATTTACTAGACTTTTTACATGAACCACAATGCCTTAAAGCAGCCATTCTTTTCCGTTTCCCAAACCCCTGCTGGGTTTCTTTTTTTTTTTTTTTTTTTTGGCCAGTCCTGGGCCTTGGACTCAGGGCCTGAGCACTGTCCCTGGCTTCTTCCCGCTCAAGGCTAACACTCTGCCACTTGAGCCACAGCGCCGCTTCTGGCCGTTTTCTGTATATGTGGTGCTGGGGAATCGAACCTAGGGCCTCGTGTATCCGAGGCAGGCACTCTTGCCACTAAGCTATATCCCCAGCCCTGGGTTTCTTTTAATATTTCTTTGGGCTACGAGTCTGTATCCACTCCCACACAAGAAAGGCTCTACCAGACACAAGCACAGAGAACCCAAGACAGCCCCGTTCCCAGAGAGCAGAGCTACCAGCGCTGCCCTCTGGCCTATGTCCAGCCCACAAACATAGTTTTCTATTGTTCAGAGTTTTTCAGAAATGGTGGGGGTTGGAGGGAGCAATGGCAAACCGCGGGTAATCCTAGTTACTCGGGAGTCTGAGATCTGAGGATCGTGGTGTGAAGCCAGCAGGGGCAGGAAAGTCCACAAGATTCTTATCTCCAATTAAACACCAAGAACATTAGAAGTGAAGTTGTGGCTCAAGTGGTAGAGTGTTAGCCTTGAACACAAAAGCTCAGAAACAGAGCCCAGGCCCTGAGTTCAAGCCCCAGGACTGACAAAAATAAAAATGAAGTCACAGATTACAGATGTAAATTGGGAGGTCTTCACATAAAAAGACAGCTTTGCAGTTTCTCTGGGGGATGCAAAGAAAGGATGAGGCAAGTCAAGGGCTAGATCCCTGCTGCTGACTCCACAGCCCTTGTCCCTTCCTTCTCCAGGCTGCTCCCAGGTGTCTCCTCCACTGCCCACCGCCCTCAAATGTCTCCTGAGCTGCAGCAGAGTGCAAAACCAGGACGAGGAGGTCAGCCTGAGGTGGGTTGTAGCCAGATTACAAGACCACAAACGCCAGGTATATGTCCTTTTTCTAAAGTGAGCTACTAAAAAGTTCTAACACAAAAGTGACTTGATCCCACCCAGTGTCGGAAAATTATTAATATTTAACAGGAAAAAAGAATAGTTTCCTTTACACTAAATATATCAATTAAATATATCATATCATAAAATTTCATGTGTAATCTTTTTTTTTTTTTTTTGCCAATACTGGAGCTTGAACTCTGCACCTGGGAGCTGTCCCTTAGCTTTGTACTCTGTGTCTACCACCTGAGTTCCAGCTCCACTTCTGGCTTTTTGAGAGTTAATTAGAAATAATAGTCTCGTGGACTTTTTTTTTTTTACCTGAACTGACTTCAAATTGTGATTCTCAGTCTCCTGAGTAGCTAAAATTTCAAGCATGAGCCACCAGTGTCCAGCTTTCATTTATAAAGAGAGCTCAAGAAACTATGCCCTCAAAGAATGAACAGTTCAACTGAAAAACAAGCAAATGAGCTAGAGTCTTCTCTGAAAAAGTAAAAATTGCCAATAGACAGATGAAGAAATGTTCAGTGTCTCTGGTCATAAAGGAAATGCAAGTCAAAACAATACTGAGATTCCATCTCACCAGTAAGGGTTGTCAGTGTGGGCGTGGGGGGGAAGGAACCCTAATACACTGTTGGTAGAGAAGGAAACCGGTGCAACCACTATGCAAAGTTTTTGTCTCCAAAACTAAACATAGAATGATCCTATGACCCATCAACATCACTCTGGGGCATTTATCCAAAAGATGTATGTAAATCAGGATACAGTAAAGCCATTTGCACAACCATGTTCATTGCTGTGTTATTCACCATAGCCAGAGTATGAAAACAGCCCAGATGTGTCTCAGTTGGATGAATGGATCAAGGAAATGTGGTATATATACAAAATGTAATTCAGAAAAAATATTATATCATTTGCAAAGAAATGAATGGATCTGGGGGGAAATTTCTGTTAAGTGAAGTAAGTCAGGCCAGAGTAAACACATATGGGGTTGTATGATAATGCACACAAATGGGCTATTTCAAGTATGGTATTTGCAAGGGAGAATTTCAAATGGTGTAACCCATTGGGATGCAGTTACAATTCAACAAAATAAGTGCAAAATAAGTGCCAGGAAACTATCATTTGAAAGGTGGAGAAGAGGGAGCAAGAGGAAAGGAGTAAATGAAGAGAGGAAGGAAGGGAGAATGCAGTCATACTATTCAAGGCATTTCCTAGGAAACTTGAGGAGAGTGTTGGGAAGAATGGGAGAGAATAAACGAGGGCAACATTGATAAAGATGGATTGTACTTATAATCTCATTCATTTAATAGTTATTCATTTGGACAACTACTTAAAGGTAATTTAAAAATAACTTTTTTTTTTGTCGGTCATGAGGCTAAACTCAAGGCCTGGGCACTGTCCCTGAGCTTTTCCACTCAAGGCTAGTGCTCTACCACTTTGAGCCACCAGACCACTTCTGGTTTTCTGGCGGTTAATTGGAGATAGGAGTCTCACAGACTTTCCTGCCTGGTCTGATCCTTGATTCTTGGATCTCAGCATCCTGAACAGCTAGAATTACAGGTGTGAGTCTGCAATTTTTAATTTTTAAAAATTAAATTAAAATAAAAGAATAAGTATCGAGGTATAAACATAACAAGAAATTTAGTAGGGACTGGGAATATGGCCTAGTGGCAAGAGTGCTTGCCTTTACATGAAGCCCTGGGTTTGATTCCTCAGTACCACATATATAGAAAACAGCCAGAAGTGGCACTGTGGCTCAAGTGGCAGAGTGCTAGCCTTGAACAAAAAGAAGCCAGGGACAGTGCTCAGGCTCTGAGTTCAATGCTCAGAACTGGCAAAAAAAAAAAAAAAAAAAGAAAGAAAGAAAGAAAGGAATTTAGTAAAGCTGCATAAATTTTTATAAAAATAGCATTTGATAAAAATTGTTTAATAAATTATGCTGAGGTACGTGGTTGACAACTGGAAAAGACATTGTATCAGTATCATAATAATGTGTAAGATATTTCCAGTTAACTGTATTTCTTTATCCCTTGTCTATATTTTTGGTTGGATTCATACCAGTTCATAGACAGAGTCACCCTTATTGTTGGAATTCATTCATCATCTATTTTGAGTAATACAAAGAAAATGTGCAAGCTATAATCATACTGTTTTTAATTTCTAAAATACAACCAGTAGGGTTTCAAAACCAAAGGTCCTGCTCCATGTCAGAGCTCTCATCTGGGAACCAATAGGCTTTCTTCTTTACTCAGCTGCACTGCTAACTAGATGTTAGACAACTCAACTCGTTCCTTACCAGGAGTTCATATTAAAAAGTGAAAATCATAGGCTGTCTCCTCAGACCATAGAATGGGAACGTTAGAAATAAATTCTAAAGACTTTAAGGAAGTTTCCTTAATTAAAAATCGATATCTAATCCTCCTTGTTGTATTTGGTTCTTACTGTTTGCACAGGTGGCAACATGTTCCTATAGACACCATCTGCGTTTCTTCCTGGAAGAGGTTGAAAGGTAGCACCTGGAATGCAGTGCAGGCCAGAGGTACTGTAATACTGAAGAGTCTGTGCTGACTCTCCTTCCCTTTCATTTCTAGGTTCCTGCTCTTCCCAGCTTCTCCCAAACCCTTAGTTTGCTACAGAGCTTAACAAGTGCCTATTATTTAACTTCTCCATATCTTTCCATGAGTTTTTAGTGGGAAAGATGTTCACCATATTGAAGATACACTAACAGGAAATGGAAGTTACAGTTTTGACCAGGACTTCTATTGTGGTTTCAAGGGAAGTAATAGCCAGTGTTTAATGGGCCAGCCAGCAGAGCTGACTAAGCAGAGCTTAGTCCTTGTACTTCTCCACCCACCCCTCAATAGTGCAAAATAAGTAAATTGATTTTTAAACATCAAGTTGCATGGGAAACTGATATAGTGTCTCTCTATCTTGAGAGATACTAAATTGGAGACACAAGGAAAAAGTGCATAATTGTTCCAAAAGCAGAAAATATTACTTTACAACAAAGGTCAAATTGATTGCTTATAATCCAGTGTAACTAGGTTTACCCTACAGTTTAAAATAGGACAGAAGGTGCTTAAAATCTTTGGAACCAAAACAATCATTTCTCTCCACTTCTTTTCAAAGTTAAAGCTCTATCCCTTTCCTCCTTCTACCAGAAGGCCCAAGGCCTGAGTCGTGAGGCAGTTATACAGCCCCAGAGCCAGCATTCCCTCTCCCAAGGCAAAGTCAGCAGGGGCGGGGGGGGGGGGGGACGAAGGGGGGGCGAAGGGAGGGGGGCTGTCGGGGGGACACTTCCTGCATGAATTCTCTAGACTTCAATGCAAGTTGTTCTGTAGTTCTTGAAGTTGTGGCCATTTCTCCGATTGGAATACATCCCAAATCTCTGGTCTTGATTCTAACTAAAGCATAAATAAATACAGCAGACCCCCCCACCTATGACTTAGTTCCAAGCCACATAAACCCATCTGGCACAGGAAATGAGTCCTGCATATGTTAGGCCTCTCTCATCAACATGTCGATGGGAGTGAAGACCAAAACCCCAAAGTATAATAAGCATTACCAAGTCTTGCCTTCTTCTAATATGTATCATAGTACCTCAGTGCTTTTCAGGATTGGGATTCTCCTAGGTGAACAGCCAAATAGCATCTCAATTTACTTCCCAAATTCCATGCCAATGTCAACCTCTACTGAACAATACTGAATTTCCAAAAGAAAACTCTAAGCTCAAAGACAGCTTATCTCAGCTGGTAAAATCTTTAGCATTTCCGGGAAAATAATATTCTGAAAACAATATTTGTTTTTAAATTTGTTTGTAAATTGATCATAATTTCTAAATGTTTCTAATATGTTTATATATTTCCTCTTAGGAAATATTAATAATTTTTCTAACAGAATAGAATAGTAACTTTTCCTATTTTCCCACATTTTTCATGCTTATCTTTCTGCCTTTAATCCTAATAATGTCAATAATAGTAATTGCCACTTACACGTGGTTATTTGAAAGGATGTAGGAAATAGAAAAAAAAAGGCTGTGTTCAAGTTCAGAAAAGACTTTCCTATACACTAATCAGAAATTTCAAGACTATAAAAACTAAACTTATTTAACTTTTATGAGATATAGTTACACCAATACCACTAGTGAATATATATATACAAAAATGCATACATACCATAAATACATGGAAGTTAATGGAACAACAAAATACGCCCACCTATCCTGAATAAGGCCCTGTACCTTCTCAGTACCACCAAAATAATTTTTAAAATTATATGCCAGTATTTTTTATTAGCAGAGACAGAAAATAAAGGCCTAGAAAAAAATTGGCAGCATACCATGTCCATGACGGAAGACTCAAAATCTTTAAAATGGAAATTTTTAAATCTCCCCCAAATAGATATGAGATCTAGTCAATGTAATCTCAATCAGAATTCCAGCAAGTTTTTTTTAAAAGCTGAAATTAAAATCTGGTTCTAAAACATATGCAGAAATTCAAATACCTTGAAATGGCCCAAGTCATTTTTGAAGAGAAAAATGAAGCTGGAGAACTTATAATATCCAATTTCAAAACTTCCTAATATCTTTTACAACAACCCCCCTCCAACATGGAAAAAGCTCTGTAATGGGCTCGCATAGGCCAGAGGGGAAAATTAAGTTCCTTCCAATGTGACCTCTCACCTACTATCAAGGCTTTCAACCCTTCCCCATCTTTGCCATCAGAGCCCTTGTTCTTTTGTCCCAACAGCCTTCCGTTCCCACCACATTTTCACTTGGTCTAGCTCCCCTTTAACTTAGGCTCATAGTCACAGGAAAGCCAGCCGCCGTCAACTCCAGCCCAATAATGCCCAACAGCCAACCAACGACCCCAGCTCCAATCCCTTCTCCACCTAGCTTTGATTTTTGCGGGGCCTGGTGTTTACCGATGTGGATTTAGAGAGCCCTCAACACAGAAGGTCCCTGGCTCTGCCCAGATAGCAGAGTCGTCTCTCACCTGGTTCTGATCACACCTCTGCTTTTACTCAGGTGGCCCAGGGCTTCGCCAGCCCGGTGTGCCAGTGCTCATTTCCAGAGCGAAAGGGGGATGATCCACCATCTCGCTCCGTCACCTAGCAACAGCCCCCCCCACCTGCTCCGCCCCCAACCACACCGGATCCCCCTAAGCTGCGTTCTCCCACCTAGAACAGCTCACCGGTCTAAATTCAGCCTGAGAACCCGATTTCTCCCAGGAATTAAAATTCTGGTCCCAAAGTCCTGTTAGACTGGCTTAACCAACTGCCTAGCTTAACCATCTGCTTCCATACACTCTTGTTCTTTCTGCGTTTATATGAATAATGTTGGACGCTGTGAAGTACAATGTCCATTTGTTTCTGTGTTTATTTGTAAAGGAATCTGTCTAGACGACCTGTCATTGAAAGGCGGGGCATGCTTCCATGCTGTCCTCTGTGAGCCCAACTCATGAAGAGAAACTTGTTATCAGAGAATGGAGATGTTCATACTATAATCTCAGGTTCAGAACTGGCAACATGGTCCAAGGACATAATTGTCATTATCTATTGAAGTTAAATGTCTCCTATCTACCAACCCAATCCCAACAGGAATGCATGCCTGTGCATGTATATATATATATATATATATATATATATATACATATATATGTATGTATATATGTATATATATACATATATATATTCCTAGCTAAAAACTGGAAATGTCCATCAAAAGTCAGATACACAATTCAATTGCAGTACATCCATAAACTGTGGTTATGTTTAGCAAAGAAATGAACAAACCAGCTTTGAGAAACAACGTTCATGAATCTCTCACGTGTGTATTATTGATCCAGGGTACCAGACACAGACTGGTATGCCCTGTGAGAGTCCATCCTATAAAGTTAAAAATCAAAACCAGGCCAGCATGAACGACAGTGCTCACAGGTATGTATGGGCTGATAAACTACAATAAACACAAGAAAGTGGTCATCATAAAAGTCCAGATGGTGGTCCTCTTGTAAGCGGGAGAATGCTGCATAGGACTGAAGAGTACCAGGAGACTTTAGGGTGCTAGCAATCCTCTAGTTTTTATTTTTGGCTTAGAAAATTAGGATCTATTCTTTATAATCAACTATTATTTTTGGGGGGGGGGGCTCCTGGACAAAATGTCACCATTTTTTTTAAATAAAAACAACTGGGTAGAGTATAGAAAGTACTTTGCTTCCGATCTGCTACAAAATAGATCTACAGATGCTTATTTTCTTATCTTTCTACTTTCTACCAATATGTCTCTTCCAAAAGCTCCGGCAACCAAAAAGTGCTGTCCAAACAGGGGCAGATAAAAACTGGACCTGCCATGAGATTCCAAACGCTGGAAGGAAACAACAGGCTTCTCAAATGTCCAGGAAGGAAGAATGCTCAGTGCTGTGCAGCGCCTTAGAGGTGAGCTGGGCATGGTTAGCCGTGGGGCCATGCTCAGAGACAGCCTCAGGGCTTATGGGAGGGAAACTGGTGCTTTATAAAACCAGGCAAGACCAGGCTGGGAGGTCCAGCTTTGCCTCTGGTACATAACAGAGCCCTGCCTGGGCTTCTGCATCCTCATCTACAAAATGAGGATATTTGCTCTTACCTTGCAGGGTTGCTACTTTACTGTTTAACATGATAATGTCCACAAATGATTGTTGAGTGTTCGTAAAACAGGGAAACATTGTGCGGAAAAAGGGCTGTATTCACCTTCCCTGGGTGCATGGAAGTAACCCCTTAAGGGCAGGAATGAATTGCTTTCCTAGCCTAATTGAAGTAATGAACAAATAGCTAACACTTGAAAAATGACTATTCTTGGTATCATTCTGATTGCTGCACAAAATCAATATTCAGGGCATGTTTTTCAACTAGGAAAAATTTTCAATTAATATACCCTTTAAGTACATCTACCATATGATCCAGAAACAACTTAAATGGTAACGACTATTCATTACCTGGACACAGTGGTGCACTCTCCAGTCCCAGCTGACACGGGCTAGAAAGCAGAGGCAAATTTCTCGGCAACAGTGAGACCCTCATCTCAACAACAACAATTTAATATTGTTCATTAACATTTTGTATAATCAAAAATGGTAATGAAGAAAAAAGAATCCATATCAAACTAAAATTCTTAGCTAAGTACTACTATTATCTTCATTTTTCAAATAAAATAGGGGTATTCAAAGAGATAAAGAGACCACAGGTTTCTAGCTGGTCATCATGTTCTAGAAACCTGTGTCCTAGGTCTACTTTCACAGAGAGAAAAGTGTGTGAGAAGATGAACAGACAGACAGACAGAAGAAGGAGGAGTTATTGATCTAAAGACATTTCAGCTTCACTGTTACTGTAATACCTTCATGTGAAAATGTTAATAGAGTTGGCACATTAAGGATGGCATTGGGGGGGAAAGTAGCATAAAATTGTTCCTTGAAGCTTTACAACTTCACCCAGCTCTGACACTCTCCAACAAGCTCCTCCCACTTCCCTTGTCATCCGTATTTGGAGCTCCCTCTGGTTCACTATACAGGAAGTAAATATAGACCAAGTGTGGCAGCCAGTTCCCACTCCTCCCAAATTGTCACAATAGAATAAAGTCCAAACATAGTTGTTGAAAGAAAATGTAAGGCTTTTCACAATTAGTGCCTGTCCAAAGGGCTGAAGATTTAGAAAATAGCTGTATGCTTACTTCACAATAAATTTATTGAAAATAAATTTCAATTGGATGATTTTTGATTTTGTGCAGATTACACCTCTAAGCACTGAAGGCAAAACATTGACTTTTAAAAACCTATGCATTTAAAACAAAAATGCAATACAAATGAACAGCATTTATGGCAGCCATGAGAGCAATATTGTGTGGATGAGGGCTAGCCTAGACCATGCAGGTCTTTGGATTCAATCTGCATTATCGCAAAAACCAAATAAACAGGAGCATACTACACGTAAGAAACAAATGCTCAGATTTTTTTTCAATTGGCTGAAGGTATATTTAAACAATTCTTGGAAAAAAGAAATACTGTAGCCAGTAGAAACATAAAAACATTCAAATCTATTAATAATGTCGGAAATAAAACAGTGTATTGCCATTTTTAACCAATAAATTTCAAGGTTAATAGGATTGTATGCAGGGAAGAAGATCACTAATAAATTTCTAGCATCCTGCTAGATGCAAGGTAGCAAAATGTCTCAAAACCCCTGGACCTCTGCAAGTTTTGATCAGGAAATTGCACTTTTGTGAACTTTTCCTATCGAGAGAAATGCTAATTTTTTTAATTATTGGAGCTTTCTGTTGCTTAAAAAAAAAACAAAACAGGTTTCTGTTACATTCCTCAGACTGACATCAAACTCCTGAGCTCAAGCAATCCTTCTGTGTGGCCCCCCAGTAGCTGAGCTTATAGCTACACACCGCCATGCCCAGTCTATAGTATTGTTTTAATTACAATAGGAAAATGGGAAATGTGCTTAAATTTAGCGTCTTTAGTACCTAGCAAGTATCTAGTGCCAGGTACACAGACTTCTCTATTGATGGTCACACCTAAATAATAACATTCAGCATTCGTAAAAAATTAAATAATATAATTACCTTAAAGACTATAACTTAGCATTCGTAAAAACTGAGTTGTGAGAGACCACAAGTCTGAAGAGAATTGAACTCTAAGCTTAACATTCTAGAGATGACGAAACAAAGATGCTAAGAGCTTCCAAATGTATATGGTAAAGGACTGCTTCTCAAGAGTGCCTCAATCACTGAACCTAGCTTAGTGTATATGAACACAACTTAGCACTAGCAAAAGTCTTAATCCTTGGTTTATAACAGAAGTTCACTGAAGAGAAAAAAGTGAAAAAGAATGCTATCAATCTTTGGATTTAGCATCAACTACTTTAACGGTTATATCAAATGCATATCATCAAATTAAAATGCTAAATATAAGCCAGATAAACTCCAAATTGGTTGCCCTGCTAGATCCAGGGGAACATTCCCCTGGTGGGAACAATCCCACCAGAAAACTCTTTAAACCTTCACACCAACATCCCAAGATGGTAATATGGAACAAGTAGAGCCTTTTTGATGAGTTCCAGTATAAAAACAATATTGGAAATAACTGAATACATCATGCTTCACTTCCACGAGTCTTCATTCATCTTCTCAATAGTTAGGGCCAAGAGGAAACTGATGGCCTGCATGACAGACTGACAAGAAGAAGAAAGGGGAGGAAGAAAAGGAGGAGGAGGAAGAGAAGGAAGAAGGAAAGGTAGTGGAGAGAATGCGAAGCAACTCTTTACAGGAGTGCAGGTAGGGTTAGAGGGAGCTATGCATGATCAAGAGTCACCCAAAGTCTGGCAGCAGCAGGGAAGTGTCGACCTACCTACACCTTGATCTCAAGTGTAAGAGGCAAATTGGAGGCTAGCAGAGCTGATGAGAGCTCAAACACGGGAGAGTTTTGAACACAATGGGGTGAGTAGGTAATGCACAAAGCCACAAGGGTGGAGGAGAAGTCAAGAGCAATCAAGCACTCATACATCCCACTCTGTCCTCCTTCATTCCTGTACCATTGTCTTCCCATTGAAGTCCAGTTAGAAATCCAAATGAAGAAAATCTGGGCAATGGGCCATTGAGGTCAACCTTGTGGAGCAAAGAGCAAGGCAGAAGAGAAAGCGAAGGCAGAAATCTCTACCAAAAGTTGCCTCAACTGTCTTTAGTCCACAAAAATGCACATAGCACAATGATTTCCCCAGCCTGTGGGTCCTCCCCAGCCTTCTCCAAGCATCTCTTTTCGTGGGGTGATCTCATAAATACATTTTGGTCTTCCCTTCAAACCATAAATTCTGACCTGGCTCATAAGTCTAAGCTTACAGAGCTCCATCACAGACCTCTGGGAAGCCTGCCACCTCTCCTGGGGGGCGGGGTGGGGGGGAGACTTAGAAGTCTGGCGCCTGGCCTGATCTCAGGGTTCTTAAAGGTAAGACAAAAATGGCAAGCACCGAGTAGAAAAACAACTTTGAGTAAAACTACCCATTTGAAAAGAAAAGATACAAATAATACTAATAAGCCTAGTCCAAAGCAGGTGTACGTGGCTAAGAATGAGGGTTTATTTTTCTTGGAGGTAGTGGCTAGCATTCCAGTTACACTTTATGCCTTCAAAGGGCTTTGCTTAGATGTTCTCCAAGTATGGTAATGCACTAGAGATTTTGCTGAGTTGGAGGTCAGAACCATTCCTTTTCGAAAGGTAGGTATGTAAGGCTGTTGTATGGGCTTTGTAGCCTAAACATTGAGCTTAGAGACCCAAAGCCCACTTTATGCTTAGAAAAACTAACAGCTCTCCCTAAGTAAGCTGTAAAAACAGAAGCTGCGTTTAGGCAGAGATTGCTGCCTGTGTCTTCTGTGTACCAGCTCACTTTCCCTGCGCTCCATCCCCCCCCCACCCCCCAATACCAGCACAAGGAACGTTAATAAACATGGAAGATGTGTTGTGTGTCAGTCCTCCAGAGAAAGATATGTTTTGTTTTATACACTTGAATTCTAGTTATTTCATGAGGCAGAATCCAAAACCCTATTAGAGCCTTCACACAGGAACCTCTAAGGCCATCCAAACTATGTAAATTGCAAGGATTTTTTTTTTTTTTGCTAAGAGTCCCTTCATCCACAGCCCAACTCCAGCCCTTCCAAACCCCCACAATTTTTAATAGTCACCTCTGCAGATGAATCTATATCTGAAAAAAACACTCTTTTGAGTTCTTCTTTCCACACTGTAGTGTTTGTCTTTATTAAGTTTTGGTACGCCACTAAGCTTCTTGCACAGGCAAGGTTGTATTTAAGATCCTTAATGTTTGAAGGAGCCATCCTGAGCTCAGCATGCTGGCATCCTATCAGATGGATTTGTACTCCCAGGAAGCTTTATTTTTTTTAGGGAATTTAAATAAAATAATTCTCAAAGACAGTTCTTAAAAGGCATAGAATAGGATGGTGGCATCCAGAAAGTCATTCTCCATTAGCAGTTGGTAATTCCACTGTTGCAAGTTCTAATTTGGAAGCAAAGGCCTCTCACATTATGAAGACTGTACTATTACAGTTCTTAAGAAAATAAGTAATCCTGTCGATGATTCTATTTTATATGGTGTAAATAGCTGGGTAGGCAGATTATTGTTGAAGCAAACCCAAGCTCCTTGCTAAAATACATGTCTTGAGTTTTCAGGATTTTAGGAAGTGTCCAGGTGGTACATTTTTCTAAATGAGTACAAAATGGTTCCTTCTAACTTTGCCCATGAGAAAGGAAGTAGAGGGAAAGTATCCAGGAGAATTCAAAGGCTAAACATTTCAGTTCTCTCCCCAAATTCAGGTGTTATGGGCTGGGCTGGTCTTTGAGGAGCCCAAACTCATGTTTTCCCACTTCTGGGGTCCAAGCCCCAAGGGGGCCTTTTCCTGAGATCACCATAGCTGGAATAATGGTGAGAGCCCGGGGGAGGCGTGGGAGAGCCCTTGAGGGTTCAAGGAAAGCTAATGAACCTTAAGGGAACCTAAGGAACCTAGAGAGTCTTCCCCATCTATGTAGGAGGGGAAGGAGAATTAATATTGCTGTTTGAGATATGGCCCGTGCAGCCTAAAGAGCAAGAAACGCAGGAACACTCATTATCTCCTCGCCTTCTGACACCTGTTCCTCCAAGAGGTCCTTACCGTACACCTCATGCAGTGGGTCACTTTTGCTCTGTCACTTACCTGAACTCTGTCACCCAAGCTCTGTGGAGATAT
The DNA here is from genome assembly GCF_023159225.1 of Perognathus longimembris pacificus. NCBI lineage: Eukaryota > Metazoa > Chordata > Mammalia > Rodentia > Heteromyidae > Perognathus > Perognathus longimembris. The sequence goes on along the minus strand of NC_063174.1, from coordinate 11,768,134 downwards.
GGCCTTCCTCTTGGAGAGAAGAGGAAGGCATTCCACGCACAATCCAGGGATACTGGCATCCTGGTCTGGTTGGCTACACGGTCCCCAGATGGGACCTCTTTCCTCTTTGATAATAAGACATCCAAAAGCTAACCATAGACAAAATACTTGAAAGGAGAAGGAAAAGCTGACATAGCCTGGAGGCTTGCATCACTTGCCATACGCCTCAACACCACTCACACTCTCAGAATGCTGTGAAGACTATGTTGTTAGCGTTTGCTGTATAATAATACTCTTCTCAGCTCTAATCGAGTTCTAATATATCTTTTTCACAGGTGAGAAATGAGAGATTCAGCGAAAGCTGAATGATCCAGACTGCAATTGAAATCTGATTGCAAGCCCAAAGCATATATAGACGCCCTTCTTGTCCATCCCAATTGCACTGAGTGGGCCTCACCAGAATTTGAGTGCCTTGGGGGTGCCAGCTCAAGGAAGGGAGTAGGATAGCACTGAGCTCTAGCTTGGGAATTAGAAGGACAAGCTCAGCTTTCTCTTCTGCTGCTGTCTTTCAAGATTCTAGGAAAGGAAAAGCAGGAAGGCTGTGGTCCACAATATACCAGAAGGCAGCACAACAAAAACCAGATGTTCATGCGAATGTTAAGACACCAATCTCCAAGTGTCTTCTCTGTGAGTAGAGATGCTTTTTCTTACTCCAGGAGCCCAGACTCCCCCACCTACACACACACACACACACACACACACACACACACCCTTGGGTGGGGCCCTCAGGAGTGACACTGCTACACCAGCCACAGTGCTGGGGGGAATACCCAGCAACAAACCCTGGCTATTAGATCCAGAAAGCTTGTAATTTGGAGGAGAAAACGGGACAGGAGTGTCTGCCCAGGTCCCCCAGCAAATTCAAGATCAATAGCATTAGAGCTAAACTACTGACCACCCTCCCCTCAACTCCCATGCCTCTGCATTGGCGCCGCCCTCTCTAGTCCTCACTTCCGCTCTCTCTCTCTCTCTCTCTCTCTCTCTCTCTCTCTCTCTCTCTCTCTCTCTCTCTCTCTCTCTCTCTCTCTCACATCTCTTGGCAGGAGAGTCTGGTTTATTCCAGCACCTGAAGTTGTAGATGCCCCTGCTCCCATACCAAAGGACCTTCACACACCTCTCCCCTGGGTTCTTATTGCAGCCACTCCTCTTGGCAGAGGGGTGTGGGTAAGGTCAAGGGAGGTCAGCGGAAACCAAGGACTCACAGTGCGTAGTATTTGGCGCGGGAGAAGGACCAGTGTGGTGAGGCGAGTGTGACAAGCCACGGGCTGCCCTTTCCAGAGCACTTGAATGAGAACAAGTGTACATCAGATCTGGAGCACCCAGCCCGGTTCCTCTGAGACTATCTCCCCACAGGGGAGCTCCAAGCTCCCCTCTCCCCTGCCACGCCCACAGGGGGTGTGGCTCACATCTGGGAGTAGCACCAAAGCCACCCTTGACTCTGCTGACACCACCCAGAGAGAGGCCACAAAACAGTAAGACACCGGTGAAGGTGGATGGTGGAGCGTTCCTGCAGCTTCCTACACAACGGCACTGCAGAAGAGGAGGCAGACACACTTCCTCTCTCAAACACCCTCTGAATGTCCATGTTCATGGCGGATCTGCAGTACACTGCAGTACAACACCACCACCAACGCAGGTTCTGAGAGAGGCTGGTGGCCCTTTCAGAGAATCATTACATTACACCCAGAAGGGGTGTAGAACAACATACTTCCTATCCTACACATGGAGAACCACTGAAGGTTTAATTTCTGGAAATTCTGAGCGTGCTGCTTCCAGCACTGCCCTCTGAGAAACAGGCTCTCTGGAGAATCATGCCTGTGACCCTCGTGTTCAAACCCACCAGGTGGATGGATGGTCAGGGCCCCGGGCGCCCCCCAGCGCCGGGGCGGGAAGGCAGGGTGCAACACCGCGCAGCCATCTCTAAACCCAGGAAAGACACCTCAGATGAGCAGAGCTGTTGCCAGCCTTTCCGGCTTACTTCATGGGCTCAGCTTTATTTGTTTGCCAATTAAAACATGGGCGTCTCCTTTACAGCTCTGAGCAAAACATTGTACTTGATGGAAAATGGATGGGGCTAACTTTTAATCCGGATCGGCTATTGACCAGCGGGGCTGCTGCTGCCCTTTCAGCGAGGAAAAGTGAAATCGTTACTTTTGCTGACTTGTGTGGGCAAGACAAGGCTAGCGATTCCATGGACGTCCAGGTTCCTGGGAAGGGAAGCATTCCCAATATGATAAGGCTATACCTGATGATTTTGGTTAAAAGTAGAATTGTAGCCAGGGAAAGAGGCACAACCAGAGGAGGGGGACCGCATGGGGCTCCCATTCTGCACACAGTTCTAGACAGGAATCCTTCCCTTCCTAAAGTCAGCCCACCCACCTCTAAGCTAGACCAGTTAGTTGGTTGATCAATTCAACAAATCTTTACTGGATGTCTTCCATGTGCCAGGCTTTACTGTAGCAGCCTGAACCACTGCAGTTTCCGCTCTCAATGAATTACTAGATCAGTGTGGGAAACAAACAAAATGAAAAGGAAACAAATGCAGTTTGCTGCAATCAAGAATCGACAGGAGGGCAGGCTGGCTGGAGTGGGAAGGGCTCTGCAGAGTTCTCACCAGGAACCGCAGGAGGCATCTCTGAACTTGCCACCACAGGCAGTGCCCAATGATTAAAACATACACACATACATAAAAATGAAAAAGAATCCCAGCAAAGCCAGAAAGTGCGCCATGAGCCCTCTTCAAAGTGCTTCTGTGTGTGTGTAGCAAACTTCTGCAGAGTGAGCTAAGAACTAGTTTTACTCTGTGGCCTGTGGGACAAAGAAAATTTCAAATGGACAAGCAAATGCACAGCTTAAAAAAAAAAAAAGCTCTAGAATAACAGCCAAAAGTGCTAGAAGCAATCCCCAGCAGTATCTTCCAGTCAAACTTTCATTCCAAATAATGAATGTAACCCCCTGAAATATATTAATATTTTTATCAGATCCAAAACACAAATTTAAAGCAGCAAATGGCCAAGAAGTTAATACAATGGATATCTATATAATGCTTTTATTTTTTTCCAAATGCAAGGTGTGATTTATACGATTGTTGGAAAATTATCTATGTAAATCTGAGCTGAATCATATTTGAATAGTCAAAGTTAAACCACCAGAAATAACTGAGGGAAAACTCCCGGTGTGTGCTCAGGGGTGGGGAGAGGAGAGAGATGGCAGCCAAACACTGTCCACCTTTTGGAAAGGATTTACAATCAAGCTTCCACTGTGAGGCAAAAAATGAAATTCGTTGACTCTTTGGAGCCCTTGGTTTCCGGGTCCCACTGAGGCTCCCTTGCAGCCGCAGGCTTTTGCCAAGGAGATCCTGCCCCAGCCGGGCCAGGTTTGCAGCCCCACAGGTCCTGCACTTCGGAGCCCTGAGGGAGGTCTCGCCTAGTCTGGGGCTCATGGTCAGGTCTTAGTGACTCGGGTCTCTTTTGCTAGTGACGCTTCTTTCCAGTTCTTTGCATGAAGCTTGCAGTTCCCCGAACCCCGAAGAGCAACTGCAAAGAACAGTATTGCACGCCCAGTGGAGACTGGCGCCCCACGGGGGAGGGGCTGCGGGGTGACAGGGACGGAAGGTCGGAGCCAGGCCCGGCCAGCTGGCATGTCCCCTAGCTGGCGCTGGCCAGTGTGACTTAGAGTCCTGAACTGGGAGATGTCGCCTCTGGAGACGCGGGGACCCAGGGGATCCACGAGACACTTAACTTTTTCCTCCCAGGGCTGTTGATTGCCCCAGAGGGCAAGTTGCCCTTCTCGACGTTTCTCATTTGAATACATGAAAATGTGAGTTGATTTGGGCAAGACGAAGCTCCCGGACCGCCAAAAGTATGGGGAGCAGCTCCGGCTCCCGCATCCGGCTGCTGGGGAGCCGGGCCTGGAGGCCGGGCCAGGGAAGCAGTTTGGAAAGGGCCAAGCCCAGGGATGGGGTTTTGTTAGTTTGTTTTCGGTAAAATGTGCAAACGCCTTGGGTGGCATGAACTGGGCGCGCGTGCACGCGCGCGTGCGAGGAAGCACGAGTCAGGAACCGTGGGCGACTCCACGCAGAACGGGCCGAAGCCCTCAGGCGGCCCCGGGCCTCGGCCTCCGCGAAGCCGAGGCCTTGGGTGCTGTGATCTGCTTGCTTAATGACTCAAAGGTGGACGGAAGGGCGGGCGGGAAAGTGGGAGGAAAGAAAGGGAAAAGGGGGGGCAGCACGGGAACAGGCGCCTGAGCTTTGGCTTCGTGGGCCCGAGAGGTGAAGGGGAGCCTGGAAGGCCGGGGCGGCCGAGGCCCCCACGGCTGCGGGCGGGATGGTCCAGGCAGGGGCTCCGGGGGTGCCCAGCCCCTTCCCCGGCCCGGCCGCACACCTCCGATCGCGAGGGCCAGGCCCTCGGCCCCGAGCCTCGGCCGCCTCCCTGGCTAAGCCGAGTCTGGTCTCAGTCGGGGTCGGCTTTGAACCGGGTTAAAGACCCGGGTTCTGAGCTCCCGCGCGTCTGATTCGCTCGGGCAGGAGGGGGGCTTAAGCTTCTTATCCGGGTGGGAGATGGAGGCCGGTGGAGGGGGCGGACCACCCCGCACCGAGCGTGGCTGGGCCCGCGCCCGCCCGGACCGGACCACAGGTCCGACGCTGGGCCGTGCCGGGGGCAAAAGGGAGTCCGCTGGGGGGAGTGGGGACAGATTGGGGACCGGCCGAGGGGAGAGCCCGGCGGAGCCCGCGCGCAGGCCCGCAGGCGGCCCGGGCCCTGCTCCCTGACCACCCCGCAAAGGCCACAGCGCGGCGGGGAGGCCGCCAGCGGGGCCCGGGCCGCGACCCCCAGGCCTTTCCTTCCTTCTTCACGCTGCTCCCCTTGGCCGCCCTGCCCGGTGAATGTCTGCGCGAAGGACCCGGCGGGGCTGGCAGGCTGGGCGGGCTGACGCTCCCGAGCTGGGTTAGTCGACCGGGCGCCCCTTTGCCTCTAACCAGGCTGAGCCGGGAGCCGGCCGGCCCCGGGGTGTTGCAGGAACCGCTTCCGGGGAAGGGCGGGGCCGCTTCCTAGTCCGCGATCACCTGGAGAAGCGCGCGCCGCGGCCCTCACCACCCGGCTTCCTCCGCTTGAGGAGCCCGCCCGCCCGGCTACCTGGACGGCCCCGGAACTCAGCCACCGCGCGCCCTCTCCAGGGGCTCCGGGCCCGGAGCTCCTCCGGCCGCCTCGGACCTGGAGACGGGGTGATTTCCTCCACACGAGCAGCGCAGTCGCTGCACCGCAGTTCTGCAGGGCGTTCAGAGTCTATCCGGGGCCAGGCGGTGGGACGGGCGCCGTGAGGCTGCCGGCCTCGCTATCTGGATGTCAACTAACAGCACGCGGCCGCGCACTGACTTCGGAGTGACGCGTGCCGCTAGCATCCCGCATTCCCCAGGGCAGACACCCGACGTTGCGTCTATCCCTGCAGGGAAACCAGCTCGTGTGTGGGCACCCTACATGCTCACCCCTTAAAATGTCAGGTGTCTGGGTCCGTGACATGGAGAGAAGCTAGAAGTGCACTGAACTTCCACTTTTCCTTCTTCTTGGCCCCAGGCAATCGGCCCCGAAGAACCAAACTGTCCAGTCTCACCTGCCTCGCTCCCCGTGAGCACCTGCAGGAAAGCCACCACTTCTTTTCTACGACAGGAGGCGCTGTGCGCGCGTGGGAATCCCCAGGGCCTCCGACCCGGAACTCCAGAGCAAGATCAAGTCCCTCACACTGGTCGTGTATTCTGCACCACCAGTCCTGAGCTTTGAAGAGGCTTGTGAGACACTTCACTTTGGTCATCACCCTATGAACAAGACTGTTGTTGGTTTTTAAGTTGAGTTTTTTTTTTTTTTAAAAAAAGGCCTAATGAATTTGGAAAATAGGTTGAAAGAATATGTCATCGTTTAAGTCACCCCTTGGAGGTCTAGCTGGTGGGTTTTCTCCTTAAGGCACTAGCTTTTTGTGCACTATAAATGCTATTACTAAATTGATATTACCCATAGAAAATACCCGAGTCATGCTTTGTAGAAGAGCCAAGAGGGCGTTGGAGACTCGCCCTCTGGAAGGAACAAGGAAACTTCTTAGCACCGAAAGTCCCCCAACCAGACTGAGGAAGCTAAGCATCCGTGTACTTTACAAATGGGACTGCGTTTCTGCCGCCCGATGGGAACTTTGCACAAAAGAATTAGTTACACACACACACACACACACACACACACTCCCAGGTATACCATCTGATGGGAGTGACTTCCAGCCACTAGAACAGCCGCGTTGGCACAGACGGTTCTTGCTCTGCTGAGTTCCAGGTGGATTTAATTTCACTGTCATTCCTTTCCTTACAACGTGATGTGTCCCCCCCTCCTCTTTTTCGTTTGTTTAAAAAGGAATTGTAATTTGATGCGTTTATCTTTCTTTATTTCCTTAACTGCACATCTTCACCCTCTCTGCTCCCCTGCTGATTTAAGAGATATGTTTGGTTCAAGGATTTAACGTGATTCTCCTGCCAGATTTCAAGGAAGAAAGATTTGAAAGAACAAAGGGGGTAGTGGTATTTATGTGGTAGACAAGTTAAAACACATTTCTTCAAATGAGATTAATTGCGTTTTTTTTTAAATTTTGCAAAACGAGTATTTTACGAAGTCTTGGTTATTTGTTGCTTTCTTTTATTGACACTTAGGGAAATCTAGTGGCTCCAGAGACTGCTAAGACACATGCACACTCTCGCAAAGTCACGCAGCAACAGTCTCGCTCCTTCAGAAATGCAGCTACACATGCCCAGAAACACACACACACACACACACACAGAGTCACTCTAGGCACTCCGTGCAAAGTATCTCAGCCTATCACAAATTCACAGCCAAGCCCATTCTCTTTGGTTGATCCCCCGTTTCAGGCCTTGCAGGTGATCCACTCTCCAGGGCCTCAGACGACTCCTGGGACCGACTAGGAAACAAGTGAGACCCTGGGGGCCTGGTGCAGCTGCTCGAGGTCGGAGACCCGGCTGGGCACCACCCTGGGCTGCCTCTGGCTTCAGGCTGGCACCTCCTTAACAGTACCGGCGCGCCCCGGCGCCCTGGCCCTGGCTTTCCCAGCGAACGCCCCAGTGTAGGGAGATGTCCCCTCCCCCTGACCTTTCCCCATCAGAAACCAGACTGTCGCCTCCAGCTCGGTCCCCGAGGCTGCTGAAGGGGGGCGGGAGGAGGAGCCCGGCGGAGAGGCCGGCCCGACTTGGATCCGCCTGGCCTATCACACAGACATCTGCTCTCAGTTTCTTCCTCTTTATGATCGCTACCGATGACAAGGGGAGTGGAGCGGACTGAAGCGGAAAGAGAAAAAAGTTATGTCATAAAGATATAAAACGGTGCGGTGACTCACCTGCTCTTAGCCGCAGGTACGAGTTTCGTGGCCGCGCCTCCGCCGCGCTCTAGCCGCGAGCCCGGCTCGGCCTCACGTCACTCGGCTGACTCACCCCGCCGGGCTGCTAGTGACCGGGCCCGGCCAGGGCTTTTCCCTTTCCTACGCCGAAGGCCGGGAAGGGAAGGTGGGCGGGAGGCTGGGTCCTCCAGTCTCCGGGCTTGAACTTTGGGCCGGGGAAGTCCGGGGAGAGGGGGGTGGGGAGGACCGGGAAGAGCGAGTGGGACTCGGGGTGGGGGGGGGGGGGGAGTCGCGGAACGGCCCGAAGCCGGGGAGCGCCTGGAGGAGCGAGCGCTGGGTCCTCGGTGGCTCCCCGTCCCCGAGCCGGGGCTGCGGAGCCACCGCCCCCCGAGGTGTCCCCGGCGCGCTCTTCCCGTCCCGAGCCCCAGCCGGTCCGCCGGCCCCGCCTAGTTTCCTTTTTTCCTTCTGCAAAGGGGGGTTACCCCCCCCCCGCCCCGTTTCCCTCTTTCCCTAGCCTCCGGGCTTAAACCAATTACACCGCTTTGCAAACAAAGTGAGGGCCAGGTCTGGGGGAGGGGCGCGGCGGGAGGGGCGCGGGGGGCGCGCGCGCGGCGGCGGCGTGGCCGGGCGGGAGGCGCGGCGGCGGCACTGGCGGGCGGCCGCCTCGCAGGTGCACCTCGGGCTTTGTAGGTGCGAGCGTCTTTGTGAGGCGGACAAATGGGGAGAGGACGAGGAGGTGGGCACTCGAGCGACGTAAGCTCCACATCAGCTCAACTGCACTCGGCGCGCACAGGCCGCCCGCTCACTTCCCGCGGAGGCGCTCCCGGGCGCCGCGCTCCGCGGCAGCCGCCCGTCCCCCCGGCGCTGCCCCCGCCCGCCGCGCCGCCGCGCACGCCGCGCCCCGCAGCGCCCCGCTTCCTCCTCGCTGCCAGGGGTGGCCTCGGGCCGGCGCGGGCGCTCGGGTGACCGCAGCCGCTCGCCTCCCCTCCCCTCCCCCCCTCCCGGCGCAGAGCGGTCGCCCGACGCCTCGCCCCGGGCTGGATGGTTGCCGCGGACGGGGTGGCTCCAGGATGTTAGGGGCTGTGAAGATGGAAGGGCATGAGAGCAGCGACTGGAATAGCTACTACGCGGACACGCAGGAGGTGAGAGGCGCGTGGCCAGTGGGGGGGGGGGGTCCCCGGGGCGCGGGTTTGGGGGGCAGATCGGCGTGAGCTGAGTGCTGAGCAAAGCAGGGTGGCGGGCGGGCGGGCGGGCTCTGGGTGCCTCTTGGGTGGCACAGCCGTGCGCCCGCCCAGGGTGGCCCCTTCTGGGTCTTGGGGCCCCAGAGCACCCCGCTGCCCGCCGGCTCCCGGAGCAAGCAGCGGGCGAGAGTTTGAGGAAAGCGGGCAGCGGGCAGCGCTCGCCTGGGCCCCGCGGAGGGCGGGCTGCAGCCGGCCCGGGAGGCGCGGGCGGGCGCCGGCAGGAGTTGGGGAGCAAGTCTGAGAAAGCCAGAAGTCGCCCCCGGGGCGGCCTCGGTGCCTCCCCGCCCGCCTCGCCCGGCCGCTCACAGCTCTCGGGCACCAAGTCGGGCTCGTGGAGAATGAAGCGATTCCTGAATTGTAGAAAACTTGTTCTTCAAAAGCCCTGCTTGCCGAGCGGCGAGCGCGGTCCCCGCAGCACCGCTGGGTGGCGCTGCTGAGCGCCGGACCCCCCCCCCCCAACTCGGGACGAAGAACCTGTTTCTCTTCATTGTCCCCTTGGTGGCATGTTCTTGGGGGTTATTTTACAATGTGCACAAAAGGATTGCTAGGATAACCAGGTACAGGCAGGACCAATACCGTGTCAAAGCGTTTTCCCCCTGGAAACCGCTGGTTGCTAACCCCCCCCCCAAGTTTAATATACCGTTATCGAAAAACGCTTATTAAAACAGCCGTGGGGAATCTGAGGAAGAGAGAAAGAAAATAAACTCTAAAGTTTTTTGTAGAAAAAAAACTTAAGACATGGGCAGAAAATATAAAATCAAAAAACGCTCGATGTATATATGCACAAAAGTATTTATTTGCTTTCGTATTACCTTGCTGGGTGCTCCTAATTTGCACCCCTCTAATGTTTTCAAATGCAGTGCCCCCCCTTTTTTTGGCTAAAGAACATAAATTTAAAGACATCAAAATTCTCTACTGAATTATCAGACACTGAGTTTTCAGTATTTCTTGGCTCCATCATTTGAAAATACTTGGAGTTTCCAATTTGCAACTGGTAAGAGTTTCATCGCCAATGATTTTTTAAAGGGGGGGCTCAGAACTCTTCCAGAGGTTTAGTTCTGATGCCGTCATCTTGACCCATCCGTCCGCCAGTTAAGACCCCAATGGAAAGAGCTTTCTTACATCTTAAAGCCGGAATTAGGAAGTAGAAAGAATAGCATTAAGAGAAAGTCACAAGAGTTCGGGTTGGTGTTGTGGTTTTTTTTTTTCCTTTTTGGAATTTTAAATTATTCCCAACTACTCATGTCATTTCAAAGCCCTTGCTTTGAAATACAGTACAACGTATCAGTATGTGGGGATGAAAGCATGATTATGTCAACAACTTGTCCCAGCCCCCCCCCCCAAAAATCACGCTTAAGGAGATCAGAAAGAGGTTAGCAAGATGCAAGTTTTTCAGTGGGTGGAAGAGGTGTGTGGAGACCCATGGAAAGGCACGTTAGTGTTACGTGTGTGGGGTGTGTTGCCCCATCGGTTGTAAATATATTTTTTAAGTTTTATCTAATTATTGCGGTTGCTACAGGAGGTGGAAAGCTCTACTTCGACATTTTAACAAACAACCGAAAAATAGTGTTTAGCAGTAGAGCCAGCTGTTGGGTAACTGGGGGGGGGGGGGGTGGCAGTGCAGCCTTCAATGATTTCCTCTATCAAAGAGAGTTTCATTCACAGCCACCCAGAGCAGCGACACTGCGGTGTGGCCAGGCGGCCTTGGGGGGGCGGGGGGGGCGAGGGGGTGCCCCATGTGGCTCCCGAGGCGCCTCGGGAGCCATTGCGCCCTTAGAGTGGAGTGAGGCGTGGGGGAGAGGGACTCCCTCTGGTTTCCGGGTTGTGGAAACCGTGTGCCCCGCAGGCGTTTGGCCCGGGCCGCTGTGGGGTGGAGCGGTGGGGGCGCTGCCTGGCGGGGCTGGGGATGAAGGGGCCCCGGCCGGCAGCCCCTAAGCCCGGCGTGTAAGGCGATTACACATCTTCCTGGGGACAATATTTTGTGTGCGCGCTGGGCTTTCATGCCTGCCGCGTTCGGATCTTCCCCCCGCCGTGCAGGACATCGTAGCCGGGCTTGGGGGGGCGCCCCCCAAGGTGGCTCGGGCGGGGGAGGGCTCCCTAGCTTTGCCCGAGCGCGCTCTGCTCGCCGGGGGTGGGGGTGCGCCCCGGCCTGCTGAGCCCACCACTAACCCCGCCCTCCGGGGGCCCCCTTTCTCTGTGCCCCGGTTCCAGGCCTACTCCTCCGTCCAGGTCAGCAACATGAACTCGGGCCTGGGCTCCATGAACTCCATGAACACCTACATGAGCATGAACACCATGACCACGAGCGGCAACATGACGCCGGCCTCCTTCAACATGTCCTACGCCAACCCGGGCCTGGGCGCCGGCCTGAGCCCCGGCGCGGTGTCCGCCATGCCCGGGGGCTCGGCGGGCGCCATGAACAGCATGACGGCGGCGGGCGTCACGGCCATGGGCGCGGCGCTGAGCCCGGGCGGCATGGGTGCCATGGGCGCGCAGCCGGCCGCTTCCATGAACGGCCTGGGCCCCTACGCGGCCGCCATGAACCCGTGCATGAGCCCCATGGCGTACGCGCCGTCCAACCTGGGCCGCAGCCGCGCGGGCAGCGGCGGCGACGCGAAGACCTTCAAGCGCAGCTACCCGCACGCCAAGCCGCCCTACTCGTACATCTCGCTCATCACCATGGCCATCCAGCAGGCGCCCAGCAAGATGCTGACGCTGAGCGAGATCTACCAGTGGATCATGGACCTCTTCCCCTACTACCGCCAGAACCAGCAGCGCTGGCAGAACTCCATCCGCCACTCGCTCTCCTTCAACGACTGCTTCGTCAAGGTGGCGCGCTCGCCCGACAAGCCGGGCAAGGGCTCCTACTGGACGCTGCACCCGGACTCGGGCAACATGTTCGAGAACGGCTGCTACCTGCGCCGGCAGAAGCGCTTCAAGTGCGAGAAGCAGCCCGGGGCCGGGGCTGGCGGCGGCGGCGGCGGCGGCGGCGGGGGCGGCTCCAAGGGAGGCCCCGAAAGCCGCAAGGACCCCTCGGGCGCGGGGAACCCCGGCGCCGACTCCCCCCTGCACCGGGGCGTGCACGCCAAGGCCGGCCAGCTAGAGGGCGCGCCGGCCGCGGGGCCCGCCGCCAGCCCCCAGACTCTGGACCACAGCGGGGCCGCGGCGACAGGGGGCGCCTCGGAGTTGAAGACGCCCGCCCCGTCCTCGGCGCCCCCCATAAGCTCCGGGCCCGGGGCCCTGGCATCGGTGCCCCCCCTCCCATCCGGCGCACGGCCTGGCACCCCACGAGTCCCAGCTGCACCTGAAAGGGGATCCCCACTACTCCTTCAACCACCCCTTCTCCATCAACAACCTCATGTCCTCGTCGGAGCAGCAGCACAAGCTGGACTTCAAGGCCTACGAGCAGGCGCTGCAGTACTCGCCCTACGGCGCCGCCTTGCCCGCCAGCCTTCCCCTGGGCAGCGCGTCCGTGGCCAGTAGGAGCCCCATCGAGCCCTCGGCCCTGGAGCCGGCCTACTACCAAGGTGTGTATTCCAGACCTGTCCTAAACACTTCCTAGCTCCCGGGACTGGGGTTTTGTCTGTAGCAAGAGAGAAGGAAAAAAAGCAAAACAAAATCAACCAACAAAACCACATGCACCAAACCGACAGCATAAGCAAATCCCAACTCTTTTTTATTTTCCGTGCACAATTTTTTTCCCCAGGGAAAGGACTGTTACTTTATTATTGTATTCAAAACTCTTTATGTATATTATTGCAAAGACCAACCCCCCACACCAACAATTTTTCTTCCTGCAAAGTTTAATGATCCACAAGTGTATATATATATAATCCCTCCTTGGCCTTTTCCCTTTTCTTCCCTCTTTCCCCTGCAGACACATTCTAGTCCTTGCAGGGTTTATTTAAAAAGAAAGAAAGAAACATGGTCAAGTTTGTAAAATATTTGTTTGTGCTTTCCCCACCCCTCCTTACCTGGCCCCACCATGCAAGTTTACAGGTAGGTCTGTGGCAATCCTCTGAATCCTAAACATTGAAACGGTGAAGAAAACAGGAGTCAGTAGGGGCTCTTGAAAGTACTGAAAGACAGTGCTGCAGTTAGGCAGTAAGATGTCAACAGACTACTACAAACGTCACAGCCATTTGTTTTTTCACCTTCCATTTCTGATACATTCAGATAGCAGGTGTCTTTAGATGCAATGCACATATATTGTCTAGGGACTTAGTCATGCAAAGATATGTAAACATTCTCAGTACTTGGAGTCACGTAGAGGTGATAGGTAAGTGATATACATGCTACATTTTCAAGAGTTGCCTGACCGAGGAGTTACAAGACCCCTTTCCTCTGTCCTCTGCACACCCTTACGGCCCAGGGGACCAATTCTTCAGGAATTGCCCACTCAAGAACTCTGCTCTCACTCCAGGAGCACTATGGTCGTGTCATTCTGAGGTCACATGTATTAAATTAGCTTCTGTGTATGTATTGCCACTTCAAGCATTTTTTTCTCCAAAAAAAAAAAGAGAGAGAAAGGAATGTCACAACATTGAGGAAAGAAGTTATAGGAAACTGTATTTCAGAATTGGGTGTAAGGTTTCAAAATCCTATTGGTGTGGCCATTTTAACGATCACCATTACCACCCTAGGCCTGTTTCATCCAGTGTTAATGCACTTTCCACAGTTGGACATGGTGTTAGTGTAGCCAAATGGGTCCCATTATTATTCCTCTTTACCTTCTCAATGTTAATTTATTGCATGGTTTATTCTTTTTTTCTTTACAGCTGAGATTGCTTTGAATGATGGTTCAAATTTGAAATTAAAATGTTAATTTTTATCAACGTGATTGTAATTAAGATATTTTGATCTCAATAACGAAAATAATATGAGATTTTAAGCCGTGGAATATGTTCCTGATCATTTGCAGTAAAGGACTTTAAATAAATCAAATGTTAACAAAAAGGATTTCTGTTACTTTCCTTCACTTACTCAAATCCAAAATGGATCTTCTGAAAATAGTTTTCCAATTCTGGGACTTAACATAAGTGGCAAACAGAAAAATAATCTAAAACAATATTGCTTCCATCTGATATTTAAATGCACCAAAATTCAAAGTGGGGTAGAAAAACTGGCTTAACATTCCAAATATTGGGTCTTTAAAAATTCCTTATGTCCAGTAAGATTTACTTCGGTATTTTTTGTAATGTAGGGCCATAAGCCTTCTGTGTCACCGCTGAGTTTTTCCACTAGGAAATCAGACAGTATTCGTCTCCGCCTCCCGTGTTATTTTTCTTTTAATCTGAGTGTTCAAGTGAGAATAAAACAGCCGTTCTGGTGATAAAAATTAAGTTGTCTACAACCGAGCCTGAGTGCCCGTATTAAAAGAGAAGGAAAAGGCTGCTGCCCCAGCCTGGTAGCTTAGGTCGGGATGGGAGGAAGGGAGTTAATTCATTCCTGCAGGGATCGCTTGGTGTCACCCGGACGTTTCAGAGTCGCTTCTACTTTGCATTTTGTGACGATATTTTGAAAAATATCGTTCCTCCAAATTCTGCCCCGAAGAATTTAAGGTTGATGATTTGTTTGCTTTGCAAGAAGCTTTGAAATGCAACTTCACGCCCCGTGGTTGCTTGGGATCACAAAATCATTAATCTCCTTTGATAGTAGGCTCACTTTCCAGTCCACCTATTTCTTTGTGCGTCCTGTAGAGACTGACATCCACCATAACAACAGCGGCCACAGCAGAGCCTGCGCGCCGACTCCGGCCTCACCAGGGCTTGAACTTGGACAGCTTTTACTTTGATCGCCCCACTCCACATTGCGGACAAGATAAAAAGAGCTGTGCGAGGCGCTTAATTATCGCGTAATTGCCTCCCCAGATGAGAGAAGGGGGCCATGGAGCACTTGAGAAAAGTCCAGAAATCCCCGCTCTGCTCTCTTCAACTAATGAAAGAAGGTGTGTAGGAGAGCCACTGCTGGCTTGAGTAATTTCAAAACTTAATTTGGAGGCCTCGGGAGGCCGTTAAACCCCCAAAAAGAGCAAAAAGCTTTCCATCTCAACACTTAGATGGCTGCTAAACAAACGTCGGCAGATTTGAATTCCAAATGTAATATAAATGCATGAGCTTGGGCCTCGCTGGGGTGGCTGCTCCCCGGGATCTAACGCGTCTGGTTGGGTGCTGTCCCTCTGTGGGGTCCCCTTTCTCCTCTTTTAACGTATTAGCAATATCGCTGCCCCCCTGCAAACTCGACTGGGCTCTTCTCGCTCTTTTTTCTTTGGGGGGGGGGGGGGGACACGGAGCCCTGGGCTTCAGCCACGGCCGCCGGGCTGGGGAGCGGGTTGGGGCCGGGGTGCTGAGGCCCACCTCCCTCCCGCGCGGCTGGCTTTGCCCCGGGCGGCCACGTCCAGGGGGCCCGGCCGGCGGCGCGCTGGTGGGGGGCGGGGGACACCGCGGGTCGCCGGGGCCGGAGGGGCCGCGCCGCCCGCCGGGCATCTCGAGGTGACGAGTGCGGGTGGTGGTTCATTGTGTGGCCATTTTCCCCTCCTGGAGAACAAATCTTCTGTTGAGCCGGAGACGGGAAAGTCAACAAAGAAGGCCTGGCGCCCCGGCCCCGGCCCCGGCGGCGGGCGCGGTCCCCGCGGCTCCCGCTGCGGAATCCCGGCCGCGGAACCCCGGACGCCGGGCCGGGGCCCGGACGAAACCATCTGGGGCTTGGAAGGCGTGGGGGACCCTCCCCAGGCCGCCCCCTCCGTCGCGGAGGCTCCCGCGGAAGGGGGCCGGGAAGGGGGTGCTCACCGCTCCTCCGGGGGGGCCGCCCCCACCCCCACTCAAGTCAGGAATTTCGCCCGAGGTGGGGGAAGGGCCTGGAGAAGGAGGGGGGGGCTCCCCGAGGACCCCGAGCAGCGCCGGCCAGGCCCAGAGCTGCGGGCCGCGCCGCCCAGCGAGCCGCGTGCTAAGAGAAAGAGCAAAAGGTGGGGCGCGGGGCGCGGGGCGCGGGGCGGCGGCGGCCTGGCGGGCGGCTGCTCAGCCCCGAGACACTTTCCACAAAACAGAAAAAGACAACCGGAGAACCGGACATGATGCGAGGAAAGCGCCACCGAAACAACGCGAAGCGTTGAGCCGCGGCCCGCAGCGCGATCCGCTCGCTGCAAGGTGACACCGGTGGCGTTTCCACCAAAGAGCAAGTGTCGTGGGCTCTCGAGGATGCCTGGCCTCGCAGGACAAACGGGCGGGGGGGTCCAGTGACGGGAAATTCTCAGAAAGTTCTTAACTGCTGTTTTCATTTTCAAAAGATGGCACACCTGACGTCACTGTGAAGTATAAACTCATTCTGTTCCCTCCGAGTCTAAGCGATCTGAATGAAGCCGCCACAGCACTTACTTCCCAGACTGGTAAAAAAAGAATGTAAACCTTGTTGTTTTGGCATTTTAAACATTGATCTCACTTCCATGGAAATGCTTATTAAAATTTCTTTTAAAAATCCCTGCCACAATCAATAGAAATTCCTTTATTGAAGACCAAAGTAGGAGACCTGTAGCCCAAATTAATTAACCTTTCCTCAAGATCAATTGGTTTTCTGTTGATTTAGCAGTAATATTGTAGAACATTTATCTATAATGTATTTTAATGTGATACCTCAATATGTCAAGAGGAAAAAAACGCGTTGAAAAGTAAAATTACTTAAATTATTTAATACTATTACATTTGTAAAAAAAAAACGAGTGTAGCTGAACATTAAATGTTAATTGTTTGAGTTGTGGTAAAATGTGTTTTGCAACTAAACTCAGTTAAGAGAATACTTCCTCACTTCAGGATAATTATGGTCACAAAGGTGATTATTTCAATCTACCTTGTGCTACATTGGTAATCAAGTCACGCTGAAATTTAGAAATAAAAAATTCCCTAACTGAATCATTGACAATAATAGATATTCAAAAGAATACGAATGTAAGAAGATAAAATAACTTTTTAAAACCATATTCCTGTTTAGAAACACAACCTATTTGGAAAGATACATTTTTAAAATTAGTCCCATAAGCAAATTTTATTTTCTATCTCTGGAAGCTATTTAATGTATCCAAATAACATTTAACAACAGATTACTTTAAATCTTCTGGGTCTTTTTCCTCCCAATAGCTAAGTTTGGAGTCATAATGGTTCCAGTGGCGTTTCTCTTTCCAGCTCCCAGCCCGGCTCAGTTCATTGAACTTTGCACAGCTGGGACTGCAGCCCTCACCTTCCCTCCCCTCCCCCTCCCCCTCCCCCTCCCTCCTCCGCAGCCAGCAGTGTGCAACTGGAGAATGCCCATGGAGCTCAAGTTTAACTTGCAAAATGCCGCCGTTTCCTATGGCTAACATTTCTTCAAACCTGACCAGGGGACATTTCCTGCCCTTCTTTTTCCTTCTAGCCTCCTCATTTCTCCAGTTAAGGTGGCTGGGATTTCCCCGGGAAAGAGAGAGGGAAGCCCAGGAGGGAGTGCTCCCTCGAAGGAACCCAGAATCAAGCTGAAGTGCTCTTCGAGATGCTTAGCTCAGGAGATTGGGGGTTCTCTGGATTACAGTCCGTCTATAATCTAGGCAAAATCGGAGAAGACAAGGGCTTTAATACAACTCTGCTAGTGGAGTTGGGGGTCCCACTGGGGTACTAGTCACATTGCTGGGGGAATCAAGTTCAGAACCTGGCGGTTGACACCCAAGGACATACTTGATTGAGGTGGCCTGTCTGTTTCCTCCGGTGCCTCTTAAACACTAGGGACTACTCCCTTTCAGAAACGAAGAAAAACAATCTGGAAATTCCCCTTCCAACGCCTCGCCTGGAAATAGGGAAAATGAATTAAACTGGAAATCTCCCTCAGTCTCTTTCCCCCTCTCCTCTGAAGGAGTTCGTTACTCCTTTTTGACTCGTCTAATCTTGCTGTAGGGTCCGTGTCCTTGTTGTTGTTGTTGTTTCCTTTTTCTTCTTTTTCCTTTCCTCTCTTAAGCCAAGTAGTTGTTACTTTAAAACACAATTCAATGGGCAGAATGTTAAGAGGCTTTGCGGTGGGTTATTCATTTATGGATTTAAGGGCCCACTAGGCGCGAGGGCGAGATGATGTTCGGTGCTGGTGATGGGTGGTTTGGGGGGAACATTTCGGAGCCCCGGCGGTGATTTCCCAGGCCCACAGCCGCCCCCCGCGAGCACCACGCGCGCTCTTCCCCAGCTCCACCTGCCGTGACCCGGGGCGGCGCGGGCAGGGACCGAGTTGCCCCTGCTTCCCCCAGGTCGCCCTTCGGCCGGCCCGCTCCCCGTTACTGTGAGGCCAGGGAAACGTATTCGTGGGGCGGGGGACGGGGATCCTCTGGGGAGTGCAGGGGTGTGGGAGGGGAGGGCGGCGGAGGGGCGCGCCCAGCTCCAGGGGCTGCTCCGGGGCGGCCGGTGGGGTGGGGGGGAAGCGCCTCGAGGTGTGGGCCGTTCACGTGGGGGGCACGGGGAGTAAACGGACACGTCTGCAACACGTTTGCTTTTTGTTTCCTACAAAGTGAGCAGGTGCTAAAGCGCTGTCCGGGTTCACATCCGAGGGGACCCGCGGCCCCGACCCTGGAGGAAGCGGCCGGGGGCTCCGCTGCCCGCACGGCGGCCCCGGCCTCCTCCAGCCCCCCGGGCCCGCGGCCCGCTCCGGGCGCCACGTGCGAGGCTGCGGCCGCGCGGCTCCGAGCCGCACCCCGGGGAGGGCCCGGCAGCCTCGGCCGAGCCGGCCGGCCGTCCATCTTCCACCTGGGCCCCGGCGTGGGAAAAGAACGATTTCTAAGCCAGTCCCGCTCGCTAGCCTCACCCAGAGCCCGGCTTCGCCCACCTGTGGTTGTCCCGCAAAGTGCCGTGCGGGACCCCGGTGGGGTCTCCACTGATCAACCCCACGTGGCGGGCCTGGGACGCTCCCCGAAGCGGGTGGAGGAGCCGCCCAGCCCGGGGCCGGAAGCCCCAGCCCGGGGGGGGGGTGTTCGCCCCCGGGTGCCGGCCTGGGGCCCGGCCCCATCCGCCTCTCGCGGTCCCCGTCCCGCCCGCCAGACGGTGCCCAGGCGCCCGAACCATATGCTGCCCGCAGGCCGCGCGGCCCGACGTGGCGCTCATTGCCGAGGCGGTTCTCAGCGCATCAAAGCCCGGGCTTTCCCCGGCCTTATGGGCCGCGAGGTGAACAACAATGGCCCGGCCCCCGCACTTCAAAAGCGGCGATGGGGGCCAGGCGCCCCTAGAGAATTTTTTTTTCTTCTTTGCCTTTCATTTCTAGTTAAAAAAAAAAAAAAAGACATCAGCCGCGAGGCCGGGCCGGCGGGCTAATGCCCTTTGATGGGGATTGAATTCATTATCTCCAATAACACAATTGTGCTTGGCCAACGAAAAGAGCAAAGCTGGGCTCCTTCCCGCCCGCGGGGCCGGCCTGGCGGGGCGGGCGGGCAGCCCCGCTCCTGAGACCCGCACCGGGGCGCCGCCCCAGCCCGCCCCACCCCGCGGGGCGCCCCACGGCTCCCGGGGCGCGGGTGGCAGGCCCCGTGGCGCCGCCCGTGGAGGCGGGGGGGGGGCGGTGCTGTGGTCTGGTTCATCCCCCCCCCCCCCCTTTGCTACCAGTCCAAGCCCGGGTGTTTACTCCCCTCCCGGCCTCCAGCTGCCGGGCAGCTCCGGGCTCCCGGGCGCCGAGCCCCTCGCCCGGCACGGGTCACCCCGGCTCGCTCTGCGCCCCCGCCACGGCCCCGCCAGCCATCCGGGAAAAGGCGGCCCTGGAGACTGGGCCCGGTGGACCCGACAGCACCCCTCGCCGCCGGCGGGCTCCGGGCGGGATGCTCCACCTCCTCCGCCCCTCAGACACAGCCCGGGCCCGCGCACGTGCCGGCTCCCCATCCACGCACCCCCCCCCCCCCCCGCCTCCCAGCCCCGCAGCCCCGCCACGCCACCATCCTTTCCTGAGCACAGCGGGGTTACAACCCGCATTATCACGTGTCCCAACCTGTGTGTGTGTGTGTGTGTGTGTGTGTGTGTGTGTGTGTGAGAGAGAGAGAGAGAGAGAGAGAGAGAGAGAGAATCCTGATTAAAGATTTCTGTGTACATCTTCCGTGTGCACGGGCGTCTAGCAGTTCTGGTCACTGCTGGGGTTCCCACACAACCCCATTTCTCCTTCACCTATACTGAATCTTTGCTCGGTTTCATTTTAATTGGACCACGAAAGAAAGTAAAGAAGAACAAAAACGAGAATTGAAGTGAATTTTAGTAATTCCTCACAACGACCCCAACTTACACACAATCCACTTCACCTTGAGGGAATGTGTACGTTATAGACCTAACTTTATACACACACATTCACATAACCATGCAAATACACACACGTATCTCCAAGCACTCAGACATACAGCTTTAGAGGAGCATCCATCCACAAGATTGCCGCGTACAGAGTTCACACAGCAAGGAAGCAATAAATCCAGCAATTGATGGGTTAGGGTAAACTTCAAGATTTAAGACTTTGAGTGACACATTGTTCTCATCAGGAAATCTAAGGATTTTGCTTTATATTTTACTCTATAAAAAGTAGAGTAACCATTACAAATTTATCTTCAAGGACCTTTGAGTGTGCATCCTAAATTTTAGACCTCGGCACTAGAAGGGAGGGAGAGAAAAGTAGACTAAAAGAGAGAAAACTAGACTACAGGAAGTAAGACTAAAGAGAACGAGTTCAATTCCTTCTTTACTCCTTTTCATTTTCCTTTCCTTCTTTTGGTCTTATAGAACAGCATTCTGAATATAGTTCACATTAAAACATGTATTTACTTCTGTACAGCATTTACCTTAAAATATGTTGTGTACCTTGTAGATATTCTCTGCGCCTAATAATAAAGAAGTCTATGTAACTCTTTTTTTTTTTTTTTTTTTTTTTGCCACAACCTGGCCTCGAACTCAAGATCCTTTTACCTCAGCTTCCTGAGTTCTGGGATTGGAAGTGTGCTACCATTTCTGGAATTCTTTTTCTTTTCTTTTCTTTCTTGAAAGTGTTCGGAAGGATTTTAGTATAACAGGATAAAGTAGAAAGAAATAGAAAAAAGAGAAAACATTTCCTGCTCCCCAAACAGTTAAAGGTTCTAGCTTTTCTTTAGATGAGTTTTAAACTCCAGATTCTACATATTATCAAAAATGGAGTGATTTCTGGACATTTACTCTGCTTCTCATCACACTAACTTTTTAACTATAGGCTCCTGTGAACGTGCGTCTATTCTGGGGCTTGAACTCAGTGCCTCTTGCTTTTGTGTCTCAGGGATTCATCTGCCAGGACTGGCTTCAGATTTTGAATCTCAGGTTTCAGCTTCCGGAGTAGCTAGGATTACAGGCTTGAGCCACTGGCGCCTGGCAACAATAGGGTTGATTCTTGATGACTAGTTCATTTGTAATGTAGTAATTACTTCAATCACTTTTCATAAAATAACTCTTGCAACCTTAAGTGGAGGTTTAATCTTGTCTTGAATTGTGGCACCCCTCGTGGATGCTTATTCGTTGTCACATGTGTAGAAATAAGGGCAAGCGGTAAAGGTAGCAATAACTTCGGTTTTTACATTACCATGATGGGAAAGAGTTGATCATAATATGTATGATCAGGATAAGTTATACACAGGCATAGCTACTTGGGAATTAATGTCCATAATATTTGGAAGGTTTCAGAATAAGTTCACTCTGGATCGAGAATAAGAATGATTTCCTAAAAAGCAGTCAATTCAGAACTACCAAAAGAGCTGCAATGCTGACATATATCCAGTAGACCACGGAAGCTACAGGACAGTCCTGCGGTTTCTCATATGAGCACTTTGTCTAGTGCCAGAGCACATGTACGGGATTATGGAACTTCAGGTGAGCCAGACATCATAGGATGAATGAATGACTGAACAAAAGCTACTAGGATTTTCATGTGGAGGACTTTGGCCCTGGAAAAGAATTTGGAGGGGAAAAGGCACAAGTGTTCCAATAGAAATGAGAATTCCTTTTTATCTCAAGTGCAACCCCAAAGCACACTTTAACTTGGAGATTTACTGAATCATGGAACGAACCATAGACAGCAGTGACAGAAAAGACCCATTCTAACTTCTAGTTCACTCCTTGGCAAGTGACTACCCTCAGGGCATTCCTGTCAGATCCAGAGTAGACCTAAATGTCAAACATTGGAGCATTCTTCCCATGTTTACATCCTGGCTCAGAACCTGAATGTTTTGCCAAATGAATTTTTTTTTCTGATAGTAAAGTGTATGCCGTATGTTTCAAGTATGCTTCTCTGACTATCCAGTTTTATTGTCTTAAACTCACTTTTTTAGTTTCCTCTTAAACTGTTTCAAATAAATGGTTCTAGGTGACAAAACACATGTAACCCGTATGAGCAGTTTGATTTTCTAATCTTAACATGGTGTGTCTGGGGGTGGGGAGGGGGACAAAATAAAATCTCAAGCTCTTCAAGTGATACCAGCATAAACAGAAGACTTGACTCGTGGTGAAACATCATCCCAAGCTAAGGCATGTTGCCTCTCTACTTCTTAAGTATGAATTTCTTGTAACTTCTTAAAATGTAGTAGATTCTTACATTACAATGAAACAAATGTTGAAGTCAACTGAGGGTTGGTTCATTTAGAAGAAATACTATTCCTCACACTGAAGGGATTTCAGAGTATTCGTTACTTGTGGCCCAAGATTTACACATTGCTTATCAGGAATATATTATTTCAGAGAATATTTTCATAAGTAAATAACCTAAGACACTTCATTACATATTTTTTTCTTTTTTGCCAGTGCTAGGGCTTGAACTCAGGGCCTAGGCACTATCCCTTAGCTTTTTCACTCAAGGTTGGAGCTCTACCACTTGAGCCACAGCTCCACTTCTGGCTTTTGCTGGCTAACAGGAGATAAGAGTTTCACTGACTTTCCTCCTTGGACTGGCTTCAAACTGTGAGCCTTAGAGCTCTGACTGCTGAATAGCTAGGATTATTGGCATAAGCCACTGGCATCCAGCTATAAAACTTCTTGAAGAAAGCAAAATGTGTACATTTCAATTCTAGACACATTGAAGCTAGAGCTGGAAACCTATTACTACACAGGGCTGTACTTTGTTCTCCTAGAATATGGCAGAATTGACCTACTCTATATAATGATCATTACCACGCCATGCCAAGAAACTTCTCTCTGAAGTTCCACCTCCAGACTAAGTTAGGCAACTGAACAGGAAATGCTTATTTTATCTAACAAATAACTTTCTGTGGAAGTTAGAGTCATTGCAAGAACAGGTTATGAGTTAAGTTGCTAGAGGAAATGAGAAATATTAAGAAATGATCTTCCTTACATTCCATTCACATAGTTCATGTTATAAAATACAAAAGGTGAAAGGTAAAATTGGAATTGTAATCAAAATGAAAGAGTGTAAGGCCTCTGATGAGTCAGAGAAAAACATTAAGTCATTGTGTAATAATTGTATGGTCTATATAATCCCGTTGAATACAAGACTGCAAAGAAATTAGCATTCCTCAGAATGGCTGTCAAGACCTAAGAGGGGCAAGTTCTACTCAATTCTTGATTCATATAAAATAACATCTGATAACATTGAGATCTATTTATTTCTCTACAAAGTGTTTATAACTTCAAAAATAATTAGCCAGGGCTGGTGGAGTTCTATTTATTTCTCTACATAGTGTTTATAACTTCAAAAATAATTAGCCAGGGCTGGTGGCTCATGCCTGTAATCCTAGCTACTCAGGAGACTGAGATCTGAGGATCAGTGTTCAAAGCCAGCCTGGGGAAAGAAAGTGTGAGATTCTTGTCTCCATTTAACCACCAGAAAACCAGAAGAACCAGAAGTGATACTATAACTAAAGTGCTAGAGTGCTTGCCTTGAGCAAAACAGTTCAGGGACAGTGCACAGGGCCCAAGTTCAAGCCCCATGATGGGGGGGGGGTGGTAAGAGCCTTCTTAAGTATATTAAATACAGGTCTTAAAGTTTTACATTTACTCACCATTATTACCAGATCATGGTATTTGTGGAATAACTGGAGATTTTAAGAATGAGCACACATTGACTTTCACAGAGTAAAACAGAATTCTTCCTCTTAGCTATCCTCTGCAATAGGAAGAAAGGTGTTTTAGCCAGTGTTTGACCTGAAATGTCAGAAATGTGTAATATGGTGATTCTTTGGCACTATATCTTAAAAGAATTATTAACTTTAGTTATTAGAGGACAGGCAAGATTGTATTGTTACCCTTCCATACACATTTACAGCATATTCCAATCAATCATCTCCTCTAATGCTCTATTCTTTTTAAAAACTGGATCCATCAAGCGGGAAAGTAAACAATGGCTACTATGAATTGACAAGACATAAATAAACGAAGTAAATTAAATGAACTCAGGAGAGTAATTTGTTTTCAAGGGGAATACAGAAATTGCTAGAAAAAAATGTAAGGGGCAAAAGGATGATTGGAGGAGCCTAGTAAGGGAGCCACCCGGAACAAGAGCAGCAGAAAGTGGCCGGCGAGGAGACCTGGGCCTAGAGATGGGGCCGAGACAAATCAATGGGGGGGGGGGGGAGCTCCTCAGAGTGTGCCCAGAGAGGGCCAGGCTGAGAAGATTTGGTGTCGTCATAGCAACGGGCTCAGCCCCGCTCCCCCTGAAGCCCATTCAGCTCTGAGCTGCCGGAACACGTTTTTAATTAAAGCGTATAAAAGTTGTTTTGTAAGGACTTCTCCTCATCCGATAGATTTCAAAATGGTTAATCAGGCTTCATCTCCTTTTGATGCTCACAAGAGCATGGGCTCCAGCGCGCACAGAGAACTACTGCTGTTGTGGTGGCTGAGTTATCTCTCAATCACACCTAAAGCCAGGAAGGAGCCGGCGGCACCTCCTTAGTTAGGTAAACGTCAACCGAGTTCAAGTGCGAGGAAGGAGTCCATTTTTCTGAGGATGGGTGAAAGTGTTAATAAACTCGGGGTGGCCACTGTCCTTGGGCTCCATGTAGCTTTGAAAAACACTAAGATTTCCACCCCCTTTGGGAGATGCAGTCCAAAAGCCAAAAGGAAAGGTTACAAACTTATTTGTATCAAATAACATTGAACCTACAATGGGTTTTTCTGATAAGATTTGTTTGGATCAGTCATATAAAAAGACGGTAACACATCTAGTGTTTTCAGAGGCCCAAAGGCCTCAACAACTCCTAAATCCTCTGTCAATTCATGATACGTAACAACAGCGGCATTGTTATTTAATAATATAGATGACTTAATAGGAAACAGCTTCTTTTGTGGATTCAATGGACAACTTCCAGGGGTAACAGAAACCTTTTCCAGGGTTTTTCTCCCTTTCTCTTAAACCTTAGCAGATGATTTTGTTTTTATCTTCCACTGTTAAAAAAGACCATTTAGGGTCTGTGGCTTAGTGGTAGAGTGCTTGCCTAGTATGCATGAAGCCCTGGGTTTGATTCCTCACTACCACATAAACAGAAAAAGCTGGCAGTGGTGCTGTAGCTCAAGTGGTAGAGTGCTGGCCTTGAGCAAAACAAGCTCAGAGACAGTGCCCAGGCCCCGAGTTCAAACCCCAGGACTGGCAAAAAAGAAGAAGAAAATTTATACCTGTCATATATCTCTTCAATCACCCAAGATTCCAGCTTGCCATTTCTATTCTATGTGCATTCTTCATTAGATCTGGGAGGAGGCCTATCTCCCCTACAGGAAAATATATCTGCCAAATAATTTTACCAAGCAATAGTATTAGACCATGGAGGAGTGAGGTGAAAATATACCTGATCTGTAATGTTCTCAAGCGTTGATAAGAACAAGGTAACCGTGTAAACTGTAAAAATAACATTCTTCTATCCTAATGAATGAGAATATTGCTTCTTTGCAAATTACAACTCCAGCTTTGTTCTAGACTTCTTTTTCTAGTTACGATTTATGGAGATACCCTGCCATTAGACTTACACATATGTCTTGACAGCTTCCAAGCTAAATACAAGCCTAACCCTTTCTAATGCCCTCTTAAGTTCCCCTCTGTGTGTGGTCCCTCTTATTTGCAATGAGCAATAAAACAACTTGCTCAACCATAGGTATGTACCTGATAGTCTGGCTAGAAGATATTGATGATCCTTGTTTCTTTGTTGTATGGCCTGAATTATGAAAAAGCCAGATGAAAGTTCATCTCTGTCTTTTAACAAAGGTTCCCTTCTTATTTCTATATAGATCTTATAAATACCTTGTCTACAAGATATTTCCAGGAATATTTGACACATTTAAATTTTAAAAAATCTCTCAGTAACAAGGCACCTCTGCTCATTCTCTCACAGCCTTAGTCATTCAGGGTTGAAAAGTCTTAGTCACCATTGATTCATTCCTTTTATTGCCCACACATTTGCAATTAATGTGCCCTGTCAATAACCCCAGTGACTCTATGTACAACCTCTCTTTTCATTACTATGAAAAAGGTCACAACTTAGTCTATACTACTGTCTATTATCTGTTAAAATCATCTCCAGGCTTTTGGCCAGTTCTTGTCTATACACCATTCCTTGCTTAATACTCAGAATGCTCAAATCCTAACTTCTTAATGTTCCCAGGAGAAAAATTTGGAATTATATGTGACTAGTCTTCTCCTCTCATAGAAAAGAAAAGTGCCAGGATAAGCTGCACATGGAGGATGAAAAATACAGGACAAGATTGTGATCATGTGTTGGGATGTGTGAGAAACAAAGTTAGGTTCATTTATAAGACTCTGCATAGAGATAAGAAGTAAACCCTGTCTTATGAAGGATGGGGTTTGACTGAGGATATTTGGGTACAGAATAAAACATTTCTGTTAAAACTTATCACAGTTCCAAGTGTATGTGTGAGAGAATAAACATGAGTTGTTGCATGTGTTTGTAGAGGTCAGAACAAGGGCCTGGAAGTCGGAATTACAGGATTATATACTACAGTTGACATGAACACATTTGGAACATGGCTGCAGAGAGCAGGTATTCTCAGGAAATCGTGATCCTCTCAACACCAAATGTGTATGTATGGACTACATGACCCTGCGGAAGGTGTTTCTCTCAAGTCTGTGCTTACCTATGGTCATTGGACACTTGGTTGTAATAGATATTTTGAGTTAAATGTGCTTTTTTTTTTTTTTTTTTTTTTTTTTTTTTTTTTTTTGGCCAGTCCTGGGCCTTGGACTCAGGGCCTGAGCACTGTCCCTGGCTTCTTCCCGCTCAAGGCTAGCACTCTGCCACTTGAGCCACAGCGCCACTTCTGGCCGTTTTCTGTATATGTGGTGCTGGGGAATCGAACCCAGGGCCTCGTGTATCCGAGGCAGGCACTCTTGCCACTAGGCCATATCCCCAGCCCTAAATGTGCTTTTTATTTCATGTATTGTATCTCATGAAAACTATCAGTATTCAACTGTCTTTTTTTTTTTTTTGCCTCAGACTCTTCTGTGCCATCTGAATTTTCCTTACTCTTCAGTGTGATGACATCTTTATTCATTTTGTAAATTTCCTAACGTATATATTCAAACACTGATGTTATTCCATATTTTTTCTGTCTTAGGACTCTAATGCACATGCCGTAAGCTTCAACATACATGTCCTGTAAATAGTTTCCTATGTTTCAAATATCTTTTCATCTCTTTTTATTTCTCTTCTTCAATCTGAATATTTCATTGGTGGCCTCGCTTTCAATTCTTTTTTTTTTTTTTTGGCCAGTCCTAGGCCATGAACTCAGGGCCTGAGCACTGTCCCTGGCTTCCTTTTGCTCAAGGCTAGCACTCTGCCACTTGAGCCACAGCGCCACTTCTGGCCATTTTCTGTATATGTGGTGCTGAGGAATCGAACCCAGAGCCTCATGTATACGAGGCAAGCACTCTTGCCACTAGGCCATATTCCCAGCCCTCGCTTTCAATTCTTATGTCCACTTTTCTGATGACTCTTATGTCTGTCACTAAAATTAAATGTTGAATTCTTATATTTATTTATTTATTTATTTATTTATTTATTTATTTATTTAAATTGGAGACAGGGGCTCATTATGAAACCCAGGATGACCTTGAACCTGAGATCGGTAAGTCTCCTGAGTGCTGATTACAGGAGAGGGCACCATATCCAGCTCAATTTTAATGTTTTTTGCGAGTCCTGGAGCTTGTTTGGATGCAGGGCCTGAGCACTGTCCCGGAACTTTTTTGCTCAAGGCTAGTGCTCTACCACTTGAGCCACAGTGCCACTTCTGGCTTTGTTTGAATGGTTTTTTGGAGATGAGTCCCATAAATGTTCCTGCTTGGGCTGGATTCAAACTGCAATCCTCAGACCTCAGCCTCCTGATTAGTTAGGATTACAAGTGTGAGCCTCCAGCACCCACCTTGAATTAAATTTTTTTTTTTTTGCCAGTCCTGGGGCTTGAATTCAACTCAGGGCCTGAGCACTGTCCCTGGCTTCCTTTTGCTCAAGGCTAGCACTCTACAACTTGAGCCACAGCGCCACTTCCAGCCTTTTCTGTTTATGTGGTACTGGTGAATCGAACCCAGGGCTTCAGGCATGCTAGGCAAGTACTCTACCACTAAGCCACATTCCCAGCCCCCTTGAATTTTAAATTTTAACCCATAGTTGTCAGTTTTAAGATTCCCAATGAATTTTGTGTATGATAGTTTCAATATCTATATCGCTTGGTATAGGTTTCTATTTTCTCATGATTTTTTGTTGTTTGGCTTTTTTTCCCTGATATGACTGGTTATTGATTGAATTACTATGAAATGATTAATGAGTAACTGAATTGACTATGAAAGAGTAGGGATTTTAGCTGATACTGTCTCAAAGAGATTTTAATTCTTTCAGATGAGTTTGGGGAGATTCCTTTAATATGGTTAAATTGGCCTACTTAAAACTTGTTCTTATTCCAGTGTTATAGCTTTTCTAGGATCTCAATAAAAAGTTGAGTCTTTCTTCTTTGGTGAGACTCAGGAAACTGACAAATACTTTCCTTAGCTTTTATCTTCTTAGAATTTTCACTTTGTTTCTCTGTGTCTTGAGTCTAAGCATCTTAGAAATCAGAAAAGGGCATTAAGTGAAAATTGCATATAGAATGATGGATTCAGTTGTCTGTAGTAATTTTCTCCTAATCATAAGATGCTTAATTTAACCCTAAACTCCATTTTTCTCCCTCCATCCAATGAAACGACCACAAACTCAAGAATGCTGCACTTGTTATACCTCTATGATCCAGTCCTTGACTCAGCAAACACTGGGACTTGAAAATACAGCCTTGAGGACAGGATTCATGTCAATGTGTTTTGGCTGTAAGTACCTCAGGTCCATGGGTGAACTGGTTGTTCTCTAGAGCATTCATATTTTTGCTTTGTTTTTTTGTATCCAAGTTTTATGGTTATTTGAAGAGAGTGAATTAATCTTATTCTAGCAACTATCTTTTAGCCAAAAGCAAAAAAAAAAAAATCCTTATTATTAAGTTCCTAGCCATCAAGTCTTGGTGATTTCTCTTACTTACCTTGTGTTTAAGCTTTAAATTCATGTTTTATCCATATTTTATTACTTGGCATACATTTGAGGTCATAGTTAAGGCAGAATTTATTTTCCTGTAAACTCTGGCTGATTAGTCAATAAAGATCATCTAGTTCTATATTGTAATTCTGGAGTTTAAGTTCTTGGTACTATTTAATCTAATATGTTTGCTTTACCTAAAGGGCAAAACCCCATAGATTAACATCATCCTGAAGAGCAAACCTTAACACTTTGAAAATGGATCACTATACAGGATTCCTGCTGGAGTTTGGATTACGTAATGGAGGACCTTCATAGCGAGGGAAGTTAGATAAATATGTATTTCATTCAAATTATCAAAGTAGTTGTACTATGTAAAGGAAATAAACAAAGTAAACTCTCTTAGTGGAAGTAAAAAGGCAGAATGGAGGTAAAAGACTTCTATTGTAAGTTGAAGATCACTGGCAAATAGCAAGAAGATGAAGGATTAGCAAAGATTTGGGAGGGTGTTAGTATTGAAGTTTTATAATATCTACTGAAGGGGAACATAAATTGAGACTCTGTTAAAGTTGACACCTGTAGTACAGATTGAAAATTGGGGTTGCGCAAACCCCTTTGGAAGGCTAGGATAGTCACCAGCCGAGTAAATATGATGGAGTACATGGTAATTTAGAAGATAAATCTCCAGAACAGAAAAAGAGTCGAAGAAGACATTTATAATGCAAAGGTGTAGAGGTAAGCCCCTTCAAGGTCTAGATCTCTTGCTGGAAGATTCCATGTCATTGACATTGAATAAGTGAAGTGAAATAGTTCACCGATAGCCACTGAAAGACACGCATTGCTACAGCCAGCACTTCATTGTTGTGCAATGTGAACAATAATATTCCATCTCCCAATCTTTTCAGAAGCAATTAGGAACAACAATTAGGAAGCAATTTCCTGGGGTGGGGGGCAGTCTATATCTACCATTTCAGTTTGATCCCAGTCCGTGGCACTATTTAGGGAAGTTGTGAACCCCATGTGGTAGGGGCTGGCTGGAGAAAGCAGGTCTCAGGGGCAGGCTTCTGCACTTCACAACTGGCCCTCTCCCCAGTGAGGCAGGAAGCCTCCTCCTCTCCACGCTCTGGTTCCCGCGGGGCTCCACGGGGCCAGCCATCTATGCACTACATTCTCTGAAACGGAGCTAAAACACATCACTGCCTCCTTCCAAGATAACAACTTAGGGCTAATACACCCATTACCTCCATTTCTACTCAATTTCTAACTCTTGGCTCACTGAAATCCGAATTTGATCTTCCCTTTAAGTAGAAATCATTCTCCTAGAAGTCACCAAGAGCTTCTGAATTGCCACTCCTAGTGGCACTTAGCCCAAACACCATCTCTTCTGGGAAGCTTCCCATAAACTCATGGATAAGGCAAGATCTCCTTCCACTGGACAAAATATTCTGAGCCTCTCTCTATTATGGCATCTACCATACCATATTATAAATATTTATATGTATGTTATTTATTCTGAACTATGATTTTTTATGAGATCAGACTGTCTTGTTCAGCTTTGTATTCCCAGTACCTGGTAAGGTTTTGAATGAATTATTACTAAAAACAAACAACATTTTCCCCATAATCTTAATCATCTCTACAAGATTTATGTACAGGAAAAATACTAGGATTTCTAACTACAACCAAGATAACAATTGTCATGTGGACTTTCAAGCCAGACCAGAGTACAAACATTCTTCTTACGGACATCACTCTTACTTACCTTTCCGGATACTGTTTGTGAACTATATTTATAAATAATTAAATGATTAATTAGTGATTATTGGGCCTAAGTATTTCATGATTGGTTCTTTTATCCCTTGACCCTCACCTATTGCCAGTGTTTACTAACCAGAGTCTTGTGACTCTGACATATTGTGATTTTATCAGGTAAGAATTACAGTGACTTAGCTATTTTATTTGTTTCCTAAGAGATTCAAAGATATATAAAAATCAAATAAAATGAGTATCGTATATGAACAAATTTTCATTTAAAATTTTACTTAAATTTTGCTTGGTATTGACTACATAATATGCCTCACAGTCAACAAAGAACTTAAAATTAATATGTGAGAATCTGGGTACTGTTGGCTCACACCTGTAATCCTAGGCTGATCAGGAGGTTGGCATCTGAGGCTGGCAATTCAGACCCAGTCTGGACAGGAAAGTCCATGAGACTTTTATCTCCAACTAACCACCAAAAACCCAGAAGTGGAGTTGTGGCTCAAGTGGTAGAGCTCTAGCCTTGAACATAAAATCTCAAGAAAACGGCCCAGGCCTTGAGTTCAAGCCTTAGCACACACACACACACACACACACACACACACACGCACACACATGTATGTGAGGACAATTCTTTCCTATATTTTTAATGAATACAATCATATGTACTCATGTGTGTATGCGTGTATGCGTGTGTGCGTGTACTATTGCTGTATACATGCAAATAAGGCAAACACTCTACCACTGAGCTATATGCTACCTCCCATCCTCCCACACACTTTTTTCTTTTTCCTTTCTTCCTTCTTTTTTTTTCACTTTCTTCCTTTTCTTTCTTCCTTCTTCCTTCCTTCCTTCCTTCCTTCCTTGTTTCTTTCTTCCTTCCCTCCCTCCCTTCCTCCCTCCCCTCCTCCCCCCTCCCTCCCTCCCTCCCTCCCTCCCTCCCTTCCTTCCTTCCTCTCCCTCCCACCCTCTCTCTCTCATGCTGGTATCAGAGCTGGAACTCCAGGCCTATGCGCTTTCTTCTCACTGCTGTGCTTTATCACTTAAGCAAAATATCCAGGCCAGGTTTCTGATGGTTAATTGGAACTAGAATCTCACAGACTCTTCTGCCTGGTCTGATTTGGTCCTCTAGGTCTCAGCCTACTGAATAGCTAGCATTACAGGCACGATCCATGAGTGTTTAGCTAGGAAAGGCTCGCACACACCTGTGCTTTTGTTTTTTAATGAACTATAATTTGGGAAATATTTTGGGGTTTAATAACTGATGCTTGGGCATAGTGGGTTCTTATTCTCTGGTAATGTAGAAATAAAACCATGAACAGTTACAGTAAGACAGCAAAGAACTTACTTTTTTTTTTTGTTTTTTTTTTTTTTTGTTTTTTTTTTTTGCCAGTCCTGGGCCTTGGACTCAGGGCCTGAGCACTGTCCCTGGCTTCTTCCCGCTCAAGGCTAGCACTCCGCCACTTGAGCCACAGCGCCGCTTCTGGCCGTTTTCTGTATATGTGGTGCTGGGGAATCGAACCTAGGGCCTCGTGTATCCGAGGCAGGCACTCTTGCCACTAGGCTATGTCCCCAGCCCGTAAAGAACTTACTTTAAAAAAAGGAAGCAAAGACCATTCAAATAATTAGCTGGAGATCAGGAAACTAGCTGTCTGTTTCAGGGTCTCTAGGCCACTGATTTATGCTACCTTTACCCCCTCTTTTTCTCGTCTCTTCAGTCAATTTGTCAGATTGTGATTGGTGTGTCTAAAATAGGCAAGACCCTCCCTCGGAAGTAGCCTCAAAATGGTGGGTTGGCCTGGGACATAGCCACATTCCCCTAACCTGCTTCCTGCCCCCGCCCCTCAACGACATAGATGCATACGGGAATTTGAAGTTATCTTTGGTCCTTTTCTTTCCTTTTGGTTTGACTATCTGTAGGTCTTAAATACAACGGGAACATTGTAAAGACCCTGCAAACCCACTGTAGGAAAACAAGAGGCCAACATTTTTTCCTCTAATGGTAACACATCATAATTCCTGATGTAAACTTTGATTCTAATTTTTCTCTACTTCTAATAAAATGTAAACTGTGCATCTGTGACAATACTTGCTAGTAAGAGGAGTTTAGAAGAGACTTGTAGGAAATAAACTTTGGGGCAATTAAATATTCTTTGCGGTATATCCTAAAATAACAAACTGAACAGTGAAAATATAGAGGTATAAGTTTGCCATGTATTCATGTAACTTGAAAATATCAAAACTAGTGTATTTCACCAAACGAATCACTCTTGAAGCAAAGTTCAGTTGTGACAATGATTTCAATATACCTCGGTTCAAAGAAAAAATTTAAACTCAGGAAAGTAAGGTCTGGAATTGGGAGAGTTAAAAATCACCAAGCAAAGTAGCTCCTCCTAGATAAGGGGGTTGAAGGGTGGAGCAGGGGAACAATACACTAAAGTGCTTTTCTTTCACAGGTCTTGGTTCAAATTAAGGTTAAATTCCTAAGGAGGACATGTTTCCCCAAACGGAGTCTTTAAGGACATGCCTTTGTTTCCAACTTCCCAGAGAAGATATATGTGCGCACAAACAAAGCATTTCCTAATAAATTTAAGTTTTATAGAGTGACTAATGCCCTGTGGAGATAAGGCAGACTCCCAGTCACCTGTGCTTAATCCAGGTAGAAGAAATTATGCCAAAGGAACACTGAAAATCTTTCTTCCTTCAGAGAGGATGGCAGCAACTTGGTAGGTAGCAGCAGTAAGGCTCATGGTCTTTCAAGACTTCTTGGAATAACTCTCCCTTCCCCTCTGTGAACACAGGTTAGCATTTATGTACTTTGGAAGAACAAAGAGATGAGGTAAGCCTGCCAAAATTTGAACCTGTTTCTGAGAACCTGTTAGTAGGTCAACTGCTGTAAATGTAAGAGAAACTGCAAAGCAGTAGTAGACATTAGGAATTTGTGATTTAGCTCACTAATAGCTGTATTCAAGCCTCTATTGTTTCTTCCAGATCTTGTGTGAGGTGACATGATGTTTAAAAGGCCAGCGTTTCATTCATGATTCCTCAGTCCCACCAGACGCTGGTGGGTCTAGGGATGGGAAGGAGAAGAGTAATGAACAGAATCAATACCTTCCTGCTAGAAATGTTCTTCAGTTAACAGAAGAAAAGAGATTTACTTAGGGTCTTGCTAAAAAGAATTTATTAATCTATCATCTCCTTCTAAGAAAGATAAATACTTTATGTATTGTAAATAGTGCTTTACTTTCCCCTTTCCTTCTTTTATTTTTACATTATTATTTATTAACTAGAATCCTATTTCTCAAGTCTTTAATCTAGCAAGTTATCTCTAAATTTATGGCCAGGTAAAGTCACTCCCTGAATACATACACCCCCTTCCCATGTGCAAATCCTATCAACTTTAGAGAATGGGTCAAAATTAGTCATGCAGCCTGGGAAGAAGGAATCCCTTTTTGTTTGGGCAATAAAAATCTACTTCTGTTCAAGAACATCAAACTATCATATAATATTTATTTTTTGTATTTATAAATTGGGGAATCAATTTCAAATTTAAATAAAATAGAGTAGCAGTCTCTCCACTCTCACACACAAAAAAAGCAAACAAGAACATTAGAATAAACTTGGTTTTAAGTTGCTTTTGGGGACCTTTGTTTTTGTTTAGTTTGTCAATCTATGGGTCACTAGTACTGTTTCTAGACAGAATTTAGCTATTCCAAGCTGTCTGAACCTGCTCATTTCTTTCAAAGGCCCTATTTCCTTCCTGTGATCTGAACTAAATTAAAAAAAAAAAATAACCTTCCACTTTGTATGCTAGTCAGTGACTAAGAGAAGAAAACTTCTCTTACTCTGGGCTGCTAGGCAAAGATAATGAAAGCTATGTAGTACAAAATATAAATTTCAAAAAATTAATTAACTTTTCAGATAGGAATACCACAAGGGGGCAGGTGAATCTAAGCTAGTTCCCAGGTAAGAGGGTCTCAGTATTAAGGAATTCTAGTTAAGAAGGGAAAAGATGACATGAAAATTAGAAACAAATCTGAACATATTTCCTTGTGAATGTAAACATTACATATGGATCATTACTGAAATTTATCACTCACTTATGAAATTAGCATATTCCAAAGACACTTATTACAATATATGAAGAATACAAATGAAAGCTATCAAATCAATGTGGATAGCCACACACTCAAAGTTCTTACGATGCTGAGAGTTGGATGGTTTAACCAATCAGATGGTTTTACTGGAAGAGACAGTCTGTCCATGAGAAAAAATACAAAATTTACCACAGAGCAATCAGGGTGTTTTTGAAAATAATACAACCAGATAGGCAAAGTGCCAAATAATCAAAAAGAAACATGAAAGATACCTTTGCATCAAGTTTTAGTCTTAACAATTTTATAAAAGAAATATACAACTTAACAGTGCTATCCCAGTATTTTTTTCCCATATTAAATTGAGAAATTTCAGACTATAGCGTCTGCTGGAAAATGTTATTGAACGAATCTGATTTGGTTTTTCTATAGAACTTAAACCTAGCCTACCAATAGGAGGCAAAATTGCTATGCTAACAATCGCTTTAGGTAGTGCCTCCTATT
Source organism: Perognathus longimembris pacificus (assembly GCF_023159225.1). Classification (NCBI taxonomy): domain Eukaryota; kingdom Metazoa; phylum Chordata; class Mammalia; order Rodentia; family Heteromyidae; genus Perognathus; species Perognathus longimembris. Next base: position 11,732,624 of record NC_063174.1, on the reverse strand, counting down.
GAAGCAACTTGTATTCATGATAATATTAAATTCTTATTAGGCCTCTTCAATACTTTTCTGGAGTAACAAGTTAGGAGTCACTTTTTTCATCATAGATCTATTGATTGGTGAGAGGCAAACTGGTTTGTAGAACAGATACTCCAGGAGGAGTATTTTTTCTCTCATACAATGCATTATTTTTGTTTTGTAATCCCCTAGAATTGAACACTAGGCAACTATTAAGATTATTTTTTAAGCAAAGCTCTGGACTCGAGTATGAGTGAATGCCTGCTTTCATGTCAGCTAACACAAGCGACTGCTCTAAAATTCACTCATTTCTTTTCTTTGTGTTTATATATGTGTATGTGAACAGTACATACACACGTAACACTCTCATACACATAAGCTCACATGCACATACATACATGATGCCGTCCATTGGTGGTAGCCTTCTAGGGTACTCTTTCTCCTCAATGTACACGTGTACTAGCTTTCTCTTCCTTGTCTTTCTTTGTCAGTAATTTCAGGGTCCACATACGCTCTGTCACCCGAAGGACATGGAAACCGCTTCTGCAATGCTTGAACTAATAATGCTTTGTCTATGCAAAAAGTTGGGTGGCTTTTAAAAGCTGGCCAGTCTGGGGCTATTTGCACATAGTAGACATTCAATAAATATTTGTTGATTTGATTTATTCTAGGGTAAAGAACTGAGTAATAACTCTTTTTGTATTCACTAATGTGCTATGGCTGAGCTCGTGTACAAATGCATTTATAAGTAAATATGAATGGTCATGGTCATTGAAGATGTTTTAGAGAGAGAGAGAAAAGTCAAGATCTACTGGCTGTTAGGAATAGCAGTGATTGGGAGCATGATTAATAAAATACTCTAAGTGGTTATAAAATACTAGATGAAAGACTTTTGAAAATAAAGTCTCACAAAAGAGCTTTCTGGCAAACTTTGAAAACAAAGTTTACTAAATGGGATTTGAATCAGTCATATATTGATGGGTTACAAAGGTAAAGGAACTTAAAAAATACCAAAATATTTTGCTTACACTTCTATTATAAAATTACTTTGTATGAAACTGCAACCCCTCTGTTCATCATTTTGACAATAAAGAAATGGGAAAAAAATAAAATTAGTGAGCATACCTAAGCCGTATAATGCTTCCTTTGGTACCATTTCCTTTGTAATAGTCACCAAAGTGTTTATGTATGGTTTGAGTGGTAAATTAACATAGAGAATGTGAATTTCTCCCAAATGTCAAGTAATGTATAACTTTTAAAGAGTTAAAATGTACCCTCCTATCATTCAGAAGAGCATATCTGATTTATTTCCTTTTCTGGATCACCAACAGTAAAAACTGTTTCTAAGCTTACAACTTGTTAAATTTTGGCTCAAGGTGAATTTACAACAGTGAAGTTTATGATAAAATCTGTCAAAACATTAACCAGGATGGTACAAGTCTCAGCTTTGAACAGCAGCAGATAGGGAGGGAGTAGCTCAAAAGAGCCCAAGGATAGATGCACTTCTGTACTTCTAGCTATAGAAATACTTGCTCATAGCTCATTTAAGAATCCTCCAATTCTCTGGCTCATTTTGCTCCAAAGGCAAGTTATAAAAGAGGAATATGGATTAGATTGATGGTGTCAAAGACACTAGAGATGCTAGAATCAAAGGTATAGTTCTGTTAAAAAGTTAGCTAAGAGAAATTCTAGATGTTCATGACAAAACCTAAGAATCTACAGCATTTTGCTTTCTTGTCCCAATAACTTCAAGAAAAATTTAAAAATTCAAGTAATTTAAGTATCAAAACAGCCCTTGTCTTAAATCTGTTTTGCTATTAGACACTGAAGCAAATGAATCCAGTGTGATTCATTTGGCCATGGGCCAGCCTTTTAGCACTATTTATTGAGATCATTTTAATTTTAAAACATGGTCAACAATGCTGGCATTTCAAGTTTGCCACCCTTTCATGAATAAGCAATAGTTCCTAGAAAATTACAAACAAAACTTACTGAAAGTGAATCATTGGTAACTGTCCACATCTATGTGAACACACACTAAGAAATAGTAAGACACACACTCGAAATAAGTTTCAGAGAAGGAAGGACACAGTGTACTGAGAAATACAATTTAGTTAGCTACACCTATGAGGGATCCATGAGAAGACAATGTTCTTAAAGAGCTTTACAGTTTCCAATGTGCTAATGTTATTGTCATACAAGGCAGTGAATAATATTTCAGAACATCTTTGGTATAACTGACATATTTATTGAAGAATGGTATGCATTTCTGAAGCTTTTAGGATCTCTATTCAACAAGCCATATTTTGAAAACTGATACAGACTGAAGCAGAGACAATGGTATAAAATTAATAACTAAATATGAATTTTGGAAAGTGTGGATGGTGAATAAAAGTTATATACTTTTTTGCTCTCAAATATTTTAAAATACAGCTCTAGTTCAGAAAGAATAGTATATAAGTAGAAGGAACCTTAGGAAAGTAAAATCAGAACCCAGAAAACTTCAGTTATCTTTAGGAAAGGAAAGGAAAGACTATTGAATTTGGAATTAAAATTTAAAGCAGATACAGTGCACCCTGGAAAACATCTAAAAAATACCACAGTGGTTTACACAAGGCTTGCATTTTTCTCTCTTCTTGCCTTAATTTGGACACATTTGGTCCCAAAAACAACTAGTTATTACCCTGATTCAATCAAGATTTAACTGGCCTGTCTGGTGGTGTTAGAGTTTACATTGTAGTCAACAAAATAAAGCCATGTCTTCACTTTACCACAGAGTGAATATCAAACTTTTGAGAATCTGAAATTACAATTTAATAGCTATACAAGAAATGCTTGGGGGCTGGGGATATGGCCTAGTGGCAAGAGTGCTCACCTCGTATATAGGAGGTCCTAAGTTCGATTCCCCAGCACCACATATACAGAAAACGGCCAGAAGTGGCGCTGTGGCTCAAGTGGCAGAGTGCTAGCCTTGAGCAAAAAGAAGCCAAAGACAGTGCTCAGGCCCTGAGTCCAAGGCCCAGGACTGGCAAAAATAAAAAAAAAAATTCTTATTAAAAATCAAACTAAACAAACATAACAATAACAGCAATCAAATCTCACATCAACCTTTTATATGGAAGTGATTGTGGCTAAAATTTATAGTTCTTATGTAGTAAGAGCAATGTCTATCCTGGGAGAGTGTCAGACTCTGCATAACATACATAAATGGCATTTCTTAAATGCCACCATTGTAGAAAAAAATTCAAAATTTTAAATGCTTTAATTTTTTTAGGAAGACATACCACATAAATGTGTTGAATCTAATGTAGTTGGAAAACTTAGGTTTCATCATTGAGGAATATGCAAAGAAATATGAAAAAGACTGCAACTCTGACCTCCAGAAGCTTGCACTATAGTAGAAGATGGAACAGCAACGCTGAGACCTCAAAAAACTTAAATGCTCTTCAGTGAGCTTCAGGCAGAGTGGACAGGCTCACAGAGCATAGATGAACTATAATTCAGTTGTGGGAAGGGGGTGGGGAATTAGTGAATTTTTTTGTAGAGGTGACATGTAAAAGTTTTTGAAGGGAAAACTGCATTTAAACAAGGTACATTTGACTGAGTAGAGGATTAGAAACAATAAATGAATGAATAAAAACACAGGTTAAAAAGAAACAATTGATTTCTCAGTATATAGAGCCTTTTATTAACTTTCTTGAACCTGTATGTAACCAAAACAATGAGGTATAAACTATTTAGACAACTGTTTTCAAAACAAAACAAAACAAATCCCCCAGTCCCTATGTATCTACTCAAGGGGCAGAGATCTGAGGATCATGGTTTGAAGACAGCCCCAGAAGAAAGCTTTGAGATTCTGATCTCTAATTAATCACAAAAAAGCCAGGGGTGGAACTGTGGGCTGAAGTGGTAGAAGGTTGGCCTTGAGGGAAAAACAAAAAAATCCCAGAGACAGTGCCCAAGCCCTAAATTCAAGCCCCCCCCCCCAACACACACAGCCCAATATAGGTCTATACAATTTTCCTAAAATTTAAATATAATGACATGTACAATTTCTAAGCTTTCTACATGCAATGGGTTGTTGAAATTTTTATAAAAGAAACAAAGTGATTAATATTGAGAATTTAAATGAAAGGAAACATTCCGTTGCAAAAGTTTTTCTTCACATCTACTTGACAAACAAGGTTATACATTCATGTTCCTCTAAATAAAAGGATAGAATTTTTCTTTTTCTTTTTTTTTTTTTTTTTGCCAGTCCTAGGTCTTGAACTTGGGGCTTGGGCACTGTCCCTGAGCCTCTTTGTCATCAAGGATAGTGCTCTACCACTGGAGCCACAGTACCACTTCAGGCTTTTTCTGAGTAGTTTATTAGAGATATTAGTCTTATGGACTTTTTTTAAACCTGGGCTGGCTTTAAACTGTGATCCTCAGATCTCAGCCTTCTGAGGAGCTAGGATTACAAGTATGAGCCACCACTGCCTGGCAGAATCATTCTTTATTATATGATCACATTTAAGAAAAGGTGCAGAAAGTATAATTCTGCAAAGCAATGAGTATGATGTCATAAGATATTAATTAGGGGTTAGTAAGAAATTGGTGTACACATTTCACTAAAGTTCAATCTTTCAAAGTATCCACACAGACACTTTATATAATTGTCCCAAGTGTGCTTGAATTTTCTCCCTAAGAAATATTTTTAGAGGTAGTTTATAAGTTAGAGAAGAAGTTATATTCTCTCACGGTTACTCAGTTGGCTTTTAGATTAAACACAATATTTAGAAGCAAAATGACATCTAGATTTTAAAGAGAGCCTATCCTTAGCAAGTCAATGTGTACATAATCTATATGGGTCAGACAGTCATTGTGACATGACCAGAGTATCTCCCCAAGCAACCAAAAACATTGGCACGGAAGAAAACGGCCACATGAGATCAAGTACACAGGACTACTGCATGTGACAGCTCTTATCTTTCAAGCATTGCGTAATTTTGGTTCCTCTGTTTTAGCAAAGTTCCTAAGTTTAAAACTTTGGAAGTTTCTGCTCCAATAGGGATGATTATTTTTTAAAAAGCCACTTCTTCATTTAAAAGCTTTCTTAGGTGCACCTTGTATTTTTAAAAATTTCCTTTAGTTTTCATATATTTATGAACGCCAGGTTTTACAGAGCAGGACTACACAGACACGTGTCCTTCAGTGTAGCCACTGTATGCAGACATATGAGTCACGTTGTCTTAATGATAAAATCACAAATGTTGATTGCTGCTGTTTTCTAAATTTTGCATTCCTGGGAACAAGTGTTAAAAGTTCCTTAACTAGAGCTTAACAACACAATGGCTGGAGGAATGGAGTTACCACATAAGTGTTTAAATTCCTTGCTGGATCCCTAGCTACAACAGAGAAGAAAGTTCAAACAACAAAAACAGAGTTGCAAAGTCTGAACTTGTGTGTCATGGATACCTCTTACTCATCACGAGGCAGCTCTTACTAGGGGAACGGGGCCCTCCCAAGCAACCTGGTTAATTGAATAAGGATTCTGAAGCTTTTGGCTGCAGATAAACCAAAGTGGCCCATGGCTCTTAACTCAAGCATTTCATTTCAGGCTGCTGCTAGCTTTTTTTGTCCAGGCTAATTTAGATTATTCAATCAATTTTACCTCTTAATGAAAATGTGCTTGAAGTTACTGATGGGCACAGAGCTGCAATTATAGTTCTTGGAAAGTGTGTTCATTACTTGCTCATTGTACTCACACTTACAAGTGACACTAAATTCCAAACATAGCAGTACAATTTTCTCAATTTAATACATTCAACCTTGACTACTGACTATTTCTGGTTTTTTTTTTCAATGTTCAAATAGAAATATTTACTATCCTGATTGAATCATTGTTTTTCTTTTTATTGTAAAGGTGATGTACAGAGGGGTTACAGTTACATAATGAGTACATTTCTTTTTGAACAGTGTTTTCCCCTCCCTTGTTTTCTTCCACTCTTCCTCCATTCTCTTTCCCCCAAGTTGAAAAGTTAATTTCCAACATAGTGTCTTTTGAGTATCACTGTTGCATTGGTTCACCCTTTATTCTTTATCTCACCATTTCTGTGATTCCCCTTACCTATCCAACACAACACAAGGGGGACCAAAATAAAAAAACACAAAACTGACAACAGAGTGTAAACCAAAGGGGGGGGGGAAATGAATGAAAAAAAGAAATAACTGTATACAGTACATTAAGAAAGCAACACCTCTCCACCCCCCACCAACCCTCCTGTTTCCATATCTTGTAGTTTATTTTGGTAAGTATAATTTCATAAGGTCATATGTACAAAGCTATTTAGTTATTGTGATCCTCTATTAGAACTATCCTAGACATATACTAATTATTACAAATGAGGCAAACCAAGCATCTTTTATTTCTTTGGGTCTAGTTTACTTCACTTAATATGATTTTCTTCCCAAGTCTTTCCATTTCCTTATGAATAGGGTGAAGTCATTCTTTCTGACAGAAGCATAGAATTCCATTGTGTATATATCTCTGTTTTCTGGATCCACTCATCTACTAAGGGGCATCTGGATTGGCTCCATATCTTAGCTATGGTAAATTGTGCTGTAATGAACATGGTTGTGCTGGTAGCTTTGGTGTGGCCGTATTTGTGGTCATTTGAGTAAATACCCAGGAGTAGAATTGCTGAGTCATAGGGGAGCTCTAGGTTTAGTCTTTTTGTTTTGTTTTGTTTTTTTGCCAGTCCTGGGGCTTGAAGTCAGGGCCTGAGCACTGTCCTTGGCTTCTTTTTTGCTCAATACTAGCACTCTACCACTTGAGCCACAGTGCCGGTTCTGGCTTTTTCTATATATGTGGTGCTGAGGAATCGAACCCAGGGCTACATGTATACGAGGCGAGCACTTTACCAATAAGCCATATTCCCAGCCCCCTTATGTTTAGTCTTTTGAGGAACCTTCATACTGCTTTCCAGAGTGGTTGAACAAGTTTACACTCCCACCAACAATGTAGTAGGGTTCTCTTTTGGCCACATCCCCACTAACATTTGTTATTATTAGTTTTCTTGATAATGGCCATTCTAACTGGGGTGAAGTGGAATCTCAATGTTGTTTTGATTTACATTTCTTTTATGGCCAGAGTTGAACATTTTATGTGTCTTTTGGCCATTCCTATTTCTTCTTCAGAGAAGTCTCTTTATAAATCTTTAACTCATTTATTAGTGGGGTGATTGTTTCTTTGAGGATTTGTTTTGGGGAGGTTTAATTTTTTGAGATCTAGGTATATTTTAGAAATGGGGCTCCTGTCTATTGTATAGCTTATAAAGATCTTTTCCCCATCTTTGTCCTTTGTCATAGAGAAACTCCACAGTCTAATGCAATCCCATTTATTTAACCTTTCTTTGCTTTGTTGTTTCTGGGTCTTTATTGAGAAAGTTTCAACCTGTGCCAAAGAGCTCTAGTGTATCACCCATTGCTTTTGTAATCCTTTCAGGTTGATTTTACATTGAGGTCTTTGATCCATTTGGACTTATTTTGGTGCAGTGTGATAAACAAGGATCTAACTTTAGTTTTCTACACATGTATAGCCAATTATCCCAACACCACTTGTTGAAGAGGCTTTCTTCCATCCTTTTGTTTTTGGCTCCCTTATCAAAGATTAGGTGGTCATAGGTCTGTGAATTCATTTCTGGGTCTTCAGTTCTATTCCCTTGGTCCCCAGGCCTGTTTATGTACTAGGCACCAAGCACTTTTTTTTTTTTAAATAACTATGGCTTTAAAATAGAGTTTGAACTATGATGTTGTTATTTCTCCAGCACTGTTCTTACTGCTAAGAATTGTTTTTGCTATTCAGGGCCTTCTATTGTGCCACATGAAATTTTGGATTGTTTCTTCTATTCCATTAAGGAATGTTGTTGGGATATTGATGGGTATTGCCTCAAATTTATACATAGCTTTTGGCAGTATTGGCATTTTCATGAGATTAACATCTCTTTGAATGCATCAGTATGTTAGTAAGGAATATTTAGGGGATGCATGGACCTAAAACTTGGAACATTCAGAAGGGATGCAAAAAGAACACTTTTTACCTGGAAACATTTGACTTATAATAGAGGCAAAGGTGAGCTTTGGCTTTCATGACTTCCTAATATAGCAGGAGATATGAGACAAAGGCCAGGACCAGCTCAAGAAAAAAAGTATAGAAGTTAGATTATCAATGCAGGACAAAAGAACACTTGCCCTATACATTTTACAACCACAAAACAGGGCTCATGTGGATACTCAATGTTTAATAAATTCAAATTAAGATTTCAGTTATCCAAGGCTTACATGCATGCTTCTTAGTGGCTGGGAGAAACAAATGGAGACCGCTGTGGAAGAAGCCAGCTTTAAGCTAATTTCTTCCCCTCTCTTTTTGTGCCTATCCTGGAGCTAGAAACAAGTCTTGGGCATTGTCCTTGAGCTTTTTTGCTCAAGGCTTGCACTCACTGTTTGAGCCACAGCTCCATGTCTAGCTTTTTGGTGGCTAAGTAGAGGTAAGAATCTCATGACTTTCTTACCTGTGATGGCTTTGAACCTTGATCCTCAGATCTCAGCTGACTGAATAATTAGGATTGCAGGCATGAGACACCAGTGCTTGGCTCAACTAGGTCTTAGACAGTCCCATAGAAAACTATGAATAATTCTAAAAATATGACCTTCTTCTTCCTTCTCCTTCCTTTTCCTTTTTCTCCTTCGCCCCTTCTCCCTCTACCCCTCCTCCTTCTCGTTTTGGTGCTAATAGTGGGGTTTAAACTCCCCAGTGTCTGAGCACACTGTTCCACAGCTTTTTCACTAAGGCTAGTGCTCTACCTCATGAACCACATCTCCACTTCTGGCTTTGTGGTGGTGGAGATAAGAGTATGAATTTTCCTGCAACAGCTGGCTTCAAATTACAATCTTCCTATCTCAACCTCTTGAGTAGCTAGGATTACAGGGGAAAGACAACAGTGCCTTGCTTAAATTCACATTCATGAATTACTTAACATCTATAGGAATGAGGCAGCATGAATTTAGCAGAAACAACAGCTATAGAGCAGAAATACTTCAGATACTAAAATCATAAGGAAATGGTGTGTTTTGTTTAAAGCATAAGAAAATCAAAATTAAAAATTTTCTTAAAAACCTATAAAAATGACTAAGTGGATTTGGGAGAACAAATGTAACCTTCAGACACTAAACTATAATAACAGAAATGAAAAACCTATTCTGTTCTGCTTCCAGACAGAATAGTTTGTGGCAGACCAATGCCCCTGCCAAGAACAACTAGAAAAGTTGGATAAACTATTAAAAAAAAAGTATTTGTGTAAAAGCATCAGAAATAGACTAAGACAAAGACAACTGAAGAGACTAAGATTCCAGGAAGGAGAGAACATCAGAGAAGATAATCAATGATTGGAGTCCCTTTTCCTCTTCAGGGATTTGATGGTTCTGGGTGGAGATGAGAGTTGATAATCTGTTGGGGAGAACAAAGAAACAAGCAGAGCTTCTGGCAAGTGACAGACACAGAGACACAAAGGACTTACAATTGATGCCCTATAGCCACTTCAAGAAATCTGCCCAATTTGGAGCTGTCCTAAGTGGGGGATCTGAAAAAAACCTCAAATGAGAATAATATGAAAAGGGTCCAGTGTAGGTTATTACTTTCCTGAAAGCCCTAGTGAACTATGCCATAGGAAGAGACAAGCTAGAACTAATACCACCTTACTCAAATTGCAACTCAGCTTCAAGTCAGCACAGTGTTTGCCTGAGCCAGGGTCACTGGTTTCTACAATCTTCTTAGAAAAGAACAAACCTCCAGAGGAAGATGAAATTATCTGTAGGTTCAAAATGTCTTATATTCAATAAAAAATTAATAGGCATGGTGAGAGAAAAAAAACAAGTAAGAGAAAAAGACTTACAGGTTACTGATACTGCAATTTATAGAGTTGGATTTTAAACTAATCACTAGTGTTTTCAAGAAAATAGAGGCAAAAGAGGAGCTCACAGATTTAGAAAGAAGAGTATCTCACTAGAGAACTGGAATACAAAAAGTTAATAGGAAATTACATAGTCTGAGAATTTAATAGATAATTTCACAGGAAAAGACAGAATTAGGGGAAATGAAAGGTAGTATTAAAATTCAAAACTGATGCACATAGTTAGAAAATTTAGATGATAGAATATGTGGGAACCCAGTGAAAATACTAACACACACATGTAAAGGGTTGTGTATACTAACATATATGATTATATGACATATAATTATATCAGGTGTAATTATCATATGTAATTTCAGACAAGAAAGAGATTAATATTTCACTAAAACTGGCCAAAGATAACAAGTCAGAGGTTTTATTACATTTTTGAACTAAAACAAGAAATGTACAAAGTGAACCACATCTGGGTACAAAAGCAAACTGTCAAGAAACAAAGTGAATGAATAATATGTAAAAAGAAATCAAGAAAAAACAAAGATTTCCTTTCAAGAGAATAGTAGGATAGTCTGCTAATGGTCTAATCAGGAATATGAATGTTAAACATCAACTGGATGCATTTCAAAGTTATAGGACTTACACTTCTGGCTATGATGAAGTAGAGGGACTAAACATTGTGACACCTTACAATGGAAAATAATACCCACCAAGCAAATAAAAATCCATGGTAAAATACAAGGTTTCCCTCTATCGGGCAGCACAGAACAATGAGCTCCTCTACTGTCTTGCCTTATGGTCTGAAGAGCGTAGAGTACAGACAGAAGGAGGTGCTGAAACATGGCTGAGAGCAGAGTGACAGTGAGCGAGCTCCGGAGAGCTGCAGAATTTTCCTCAAGTTCTCCGAGCATTGACTAAAACTTGCGCTTGTATCTGAACAAATTCAGAATGCCAGGGTGGAAAACCCCACAAAAGAGTAGGTAGAACAGTGACCTAAAGTCATTTATGGCTAGAGATAATTTCTGTTGTGACCAGGCAGAGGAGAAACATTCCATAATATATAGGGCCTAAGGTAGATGCCGTATTTCCCTTCCAAGAAACTGGTAAATTTAGAGCTGTCCTCAGTGGGAGATTAAAAAAGCTCCAAGGGACTGACTTGGTAATAGGGAAAAGAAAATCTACACACGTCTAATGGCTTCTCTAGTCCTGCTTATCAAGGCAAGAAATGGCCTTAGGAGTATCAAACTGACTGCAATTCATGTAAATGCATCCCTGACCATAGTTCAAAACATGATAAGAAATAGAAAAATATCCAGTACTCAATGAGACAAAATTGACAATCGCCGGCATCCAATAAAAATGTAGAACTCCTAAGAGAGGAAAAAGCAAGTAAAACAGGCTTGGAAATTAAAGAGATACAGAACTAATAGCTAAGGACATTAAAGCTCATTATATTTGTTTCTTATATTCCTGAAGTGATGAAGGCAAAGCATGAAAGAAAAGTCCTGAAGGATATAAACAAGATCCACAAGACTCATGTCTAACTTTTATTTTATTTATTTAATTATTTTGCCAATCCTGGGGCTTGAACTCAGGGCCTGAGCACTGTCCCTGGCTTCTTTTTGCTCAAGGCTAGCAATGTGCCATTTGAACCATGGTGCTGCTTCTGGCATTCATGTCTAACTTTTAGAGATGAAAAGTACCATGTCTGTGAAAAAAAAAAAGTCCTGGATGAGATTAACAGAACAGTAGAGACTGAAAAAGAGCTGGGGATGGGATTCATTGGGGGAACATCTATTTAGAAAGCATGGGGTCTGAATTCAAACTCCAGTCCCTTAAAAAAAGAGAGAGAAGAAAAAAAAGAGGTGTGGCTCAGGGTCCTGACATTAAGCCTTAGTACTGCCACGCACACACACACACACACACACACACACACACACACACACACACACACAGAAAAATAATCACTAAATTTGAAGACAAAGTAATAGAAACTGCCCCAAACGACACACACAGAAAAAAGGTGTGAATTATGTAATCCCAGCAGTGTAGAAAGCATTGATAGGAGAACAGAGACCTAAGGTTGGCCTAGGCAAAAATACAAGACTGAAAAATGACTAAAGCAGAAAAGGGTTGGGGGTGTGAGTCAAGTGGTAGAATCTTTGTCTAGTAGGCATAAGGCATTCAGTTCAAACCCCAGTAATAATGATGTTAACAACAGTGTGATCCCTGGAAACAGGAACAGAAGTAACAGGTATCATAACGAAGCCTTGGTGAGACAGCATGGTGTCTTACAATATGGTAAGAAAAGAATTTTCATAAGGTAGCATCACAGTCTAGATATTACCTTTTCATAGCTCTTTGTTCCAAAGATTCCTACTGTCCACCCTTACTCCAGTCTACTTTTTGATGTATCTTAGACTTTGAAGTTTAAGTTTACTACATAGTGTGCCACAGTCTGCTTATATTTAATCTCATCATGATTCAATTATTAAGCACTAATAGGAGTGTTTTTAGACATTCACTTTCAGTTACAGCCAACTTCCACTATACACATTCCAAAATTAGTGGAGGTGCTTTGTATCAATCCATTATTGTGATTGATGTTTTATGAGACAAAGTCTCAGCACCACGCCCAGGTTGGCCTGGAGCATGTTATGTAGCCCAAGCTGTGCATAAACTTGAGATCCTTCTTCCTCTACCTCCCAAGTGCAGGGGTTACAGACATGAAGTACTATTTCTGGTAATCTATTCTTTTCACTGTTGTTGCTAGTCCTGGGGCTTGAACCAAGGGTTGGGGTGCTGTTCCTGCATTTCTGCTCAAGGCTAGCATTCTGACACTTGAACAATAGCTTTCACCACTAGCTTTTTTGGTGCTTAATTGGAGATAAGATTCTCCTGGAGTTACTTGCCCAGGCTGGCTTTGAACTGTGTTTCTCAGATCTTAGCCTCCTAAATAGTGAGGATTACAGGTATGAGCTACAAGTGCCTGGCCTATTCTTTTTAAATGAAAATAATTTTAACTTCTTCTTTAGTTTATTTATATGCATACGTGCTAAATATTTCCTGTTAATATTTTATTACTATAAACTTTATATCTAAAACACTTGAATTGTTCCTTAGGTAATTAACAAATTTGCTTAGATTAGCTTTTATATTTATTAAGAAAATCATGGGGAATTAAGTATTTTATTTTATGGGGAACTAAGTATTTTCTCTTACTGCAGTATATTTTATAATGCAAATGAAGTTATACATTTATAAGTATGATTGAGATTGGCATATAAAAATTGCATTGGGAGCCAGGAGCTGGTGGCTCACACTTGTAATCCTTGCTACCTAAGAGGCTGAGATCTGATGATGGCAGTTTGAAGCCAGCACAGGTAGAAAAGTCCATGAGACTCTTATCTTCAGGTTATGAATCCTAAACAGGAAGTGGAACTATTAAATCATTAGACATATCTGTTATTAATCAGATAGGTAAGAAATTGGTGGCTTCAAAGTTCTGGCATAGTCTAAAACTATATTTAGAAAATAATAAAGTTTAAAGAAAATGTATTATGACTTTTGAAAAGGAATGTTCATATAAAATATTTAGATTTTAAAAATTATATGTTTAGCATTGTCATTATATTTATGAAGTCTGACATTAAAAAGTCACATCAGACTTTATCAATTTAGCCTCCTACAATTAAGTGCATGGCAAATAAGAAAGGAAAATCCTTTCAATAAAGTCTATTTTAGCAAAAGGATTACAAAAAGTTTGTAACTTGAGATGCTATTCAGGGACGTATGCTACTAGTTCAAATGTGCAAGCTCCAACTTAACAAATGTTTAAAATATTTGAGTTTTTAAAACAGTGCCAAGATAAACCACATCTTTTCTAGGGATGACATATTTAGCTAAGCTTGAGCAATATAAATCTTTCAACCATTTCATGTATTTGTTTAAAAGCCTCAGAAACCACGTGCATTTCCAATAAAACACAAAGAAAATGCTGAAATCACTGATGCCTAACAATGGACTTATAAATTAGTTTTTAAAAGGATAAATGTAGTTTTGTGTGTGTCCATATAGGTAGTTATATAATAAGTACATTGATATTCATTAGGTTGTAAATAATAGCTACTATGACCACAAGTTATCTGTGTTCCCTCTAAGTCTTAGATGAGGAGACAAAATGTGTATGTGCTATTTTACCATACAATGTTTTGTTAATAATGCACAGTTAAATAGAAACTTTATGATCTTGAAAAACCTTTTAAGGTTTTCAATTTGCACAGCAATTGCTTGTCTATAGTAAACCCATTAATTAACCCATTAATATCTTGATTCCTTAAAAAGTAAATGTGCTGGGTGCTGGTGGCTCATGCCTGTAATCCTAGCTACTCAGGCGGCTGAGATCTGAGGTTCACAGTCAGAAGCCAGCCTGGGCAGAAAACTCACCAGAAGTCTCTTATCTCCAATTAATCACTCAAAAACTAGAGTGGTGCTGTGGCTCAAGTGATAGAGAGCTATTCTTGAGAGTAAAAGGACTCTGAGACAGCACCACAACCAACAACAAAAAAAGGAAATGCTTTGCTTTGCAACATTATTCAATATTAAAGTTACAATTGTGTGTGTGTGTGAGCCACACCTCCAGTTCCATTTTTTTTTTTTTTTTTTTGCCAGTCCTAGGGCTTGAAATCAGGGCCTGAGCACTGTCCCTGGCTTCTCTTTGCTCAAAGCTAGCACTCTACCACTTGAGCCACAGAGCCACTTCTGGCTTTTTCTGTATATGTGATGCTGAGGAATCGAACCCAGGGCTTCATGTATGCGAGGCGAGCACTCTTACCACTAGGCCATATTCCCAGACCCCACTTCCAGGTTTTTTTTGCTTGTCAATTGGAGATAAGAGTCTCAGAGATTTTTCTGTTTGAGCTGGCTTTGAACCTCAATATACTGAGGTCTTAGCTTCCCCTTCATAGTTAAGATTACTGATTTGAACCACTAGTGCCTGGATAAAGGTACAAATTTTTAATATTCCAATTTTTTTCGAAATAAACTAACTCTATTACTAGTAAGTGACATGATGAGAAAACTCTTGCTTATCTGGATTAGAAAATATACAAAGGAACAATTTTATCATTGAAAAAAGTATGTAAAGTATTTATGTTCTAAAGGATTTAAATGATCTTAAATACTGTAATACACAACAGCTTATTTATAAAAGTAAAATAAAAATGATCATAGGTTGTTAGGGAATTATATGCATGCATTAAAAAGAACTGGTACAACAATAATAAAAATTGCAATGGTAAGAATCTTTACCATAATTTGTTTTTTTCTAACAGAAATATTCGGATAGGGTTGGATAGACTGTAGTTATAGACTTTAGTTTAAGTTCTAGCCAGTCTTTGTCAAGTTCCAAAATGCTCTGATTGTCCTCCACAGAAAAAAAATGTAGTAATAACAATCACAGGCTATTCACCAGTGGCAAAATGTCTGAAATCCCAGCTACATAAGAGGCTGAGATTGTCTGTTATCTCCAATGGACCACCAAAAAGCTGGAAGTAGAGGTATGGCACAAAACTTTTGTGGTAGTGACCAGGCCCTGAGATAAAGACCCAATACCAGCACTAAAAAAATACAAATACTAAAGTCCATTATTAATATATGGTGGGTATACCATTATCATTATGTGGTTGACATGATCAAATAAAATAAATAATGTGAAAGGACTTTGTAAATCATCAAGTGTTAGTACTGTCTTTTCTGACTTTTCTCTGAACTACTTAATTTTATAAGAAGTAAATTACTGGGTTTACACTCAAGGTTTAAAACTAACTCAAAGAAACATTTCTGGGCAGAGCAGAATACTTCTGAAGTTGCACTGTATGTGTATGACCAATAGTTAGTACTTATGGGATTCCCTCATTCAAAAAGAAAGCAATTTGAAATACTGCTGGTAAGTATTTTTAGATTTAAGAAGACAATATTTGGCTTTGATATTTGCATACGTTATTTTGTAGGTAGCTCAAATTCAAGAGACTAGGATATTTTGGGGAAAATACTAATAGTGAACAATAATGGATGCTTAGAACTGTTGTAAATTTCACTCTACAATATCATGCTCTAGAAAACTTGTGCATATTGATTAGAGGGATTGGTTGCTTTAATCTGATCAGTTAGGAAGAAATATTTGAAAGTTATAAAAATGTTTTAATATTGCCATTTGTGTAGTCTAACACCCTAGACAAAATAACTCCAGAGAAGTTTGTCTGCTCTTCAAGACTAAACTGAAAATTCAAGTTTACTTGTGATTTATTTTAAGAGGATTCAAGAATGGACAATGTTGTGACAAGAACTGCTTCCCTTTACTTACCACCTTCATATCCTGGATGACTTTAAAGGTGCTGTTTCTTCACATAGCAATTGAAACCTGTTCCAGGGTTCAACTGGAGCACAGACATGATGACTTTGTGCACACAGAATTAGAATTTTCTATCTTTTTTTTTTTTTTTTTTGGCTACTCCTGGGCCTTGGACTCCGGGCCTGAGCACTGGCCCTGGCTTCTTTTTGCTCAAGGCTAGCACTCCGCCACTTGAGCCACAGCGCCGCTTCTGGCCGTTTTCTGTATATGTGGTGCTGGGGAATCGAACCTAGGGCCTCGTGTATCCGAGGCAGGCACTCTTGCCACTAGGCCATATCCCCAGCCCAGAATTTTCTATCTTGATGTAGTAATTGGTCTATGAAAGACTATGCTCCTCTTTAGGCTATAGAGCAAATTCAATTGGTTTATTTTTAAACCCTACTGTTGCTAATTTTCTAATTTTCAAAGCTTAGAAATATGGCTAAGAACAGTCATCATGAGCAAATTCCAAATTTTGATGCACTGGGATGATTCGAACAGCAGTGAACTTGGTGGATATAGATTTAATATGGAAGAAAGAAAGAGCATCAGTGTTATGATTCTTTTTTTTTACTGAGGACAAAAAAGTACCTTTAATTTCCCTTTAGGTTAAGAAAAAGATAATTTCTAATGGCCTAGAAAAGAATGAGACAATCAATTATCCTGAATATATTCATCCTAAAATTTTGTCAATGGTGTGAAAGAGGGACTATCTGGGGACATCGGTCAGCAAGGGGAAGAAAGGAAAAAATACTGAGGGGTGAAAGGATTGAAGAATTATGTATATATGATATACAAAAGGGGGAGAGGAGGGGATAATGGAATATAATGGAGGGATTGAACTTGTTCAAAGTACATTGTACTCATCTATGGAGTTACATTAATGAAATTCCCTTTTACTAATTAAAATAAGAAAAAGAATTAAATTTTAATTAAAATTAAAAATAAGATAAAGAATTTGTTCACAGCAGGTAATTTTTCCCAATCTTAGAGAAGAGTTAAGAAATGACAAACTTAGAAAATAATCATTTGCTTACAAAATTTTCAGACTCAATCTCTTGTCTATTTTATTTGTTTGAGGCAGTCATTTTCTGTTGGCTTCTCTTCTACTGAATCTAGAAAAAAGTGAAGATTTTTACAGAACCAAATACATAAAATCTTAGTTTTACTTAGACAATTATCCAGATTCAGTATTAAAAAATATGGACAAAATGTATTTGTAAGTGCACACTAGCAATATTCTTTTTATTGAAAATAGTCTTCATTATTTCTGGTGAAATACAAATCATATCTTGGTGAATATCATTTTTATGTGCGAATCTCTCATTAAATCAAATCTATTTAATTCTTCGTATCTATACTTAATACTGACAAAGATTACATACATGCATTAAAGAAAGACTACATACTTTCATGTCTGAGCTTCTCTCATCAGTTCAGAAATATACTCTATATTGGAAAATACATTCATTTGAAGTTTTGACCTAACAGTAGATTAAGGTTTAGATAATATTTACTTTGCTGCACTTTGATTCTGAAAGGGCCATGTGTGAAGATACGACCCCGGCCAACTTTACCGTGTTGCTCTAGTGGTATCCCAGTAAAACATGATTTATATGAAAGACACTGAAATATAAAATAGTTACAAAATACGCTGTAACTTTATAGCTACCCATCGGTAAAAGTCTGTAGTTCATACATTTGGATAAATAACTCAAGTCAGCAGCAAAGTGGTTAAACATTTGTGATTTGATTTTATCTCAGCTTGGAATGTGGTTGGAGTGTCCCACTTCTAACAACTGTTTGCTAAGTTAAGGCTTTTCGTGTTTACACAGTGTTGAATGAAGCAGCCTGGTCACCAGATGTGATCGCTTCCCCCAGACTGTCGTTTCTTTCAGTCAGATCACTGTCCTCATAGTCCCGGTTCCAACCTTCTTCCTCAGGACGTCCACCAGCCTTTCTAACCTAAGTTGGGGGTAGGGCAAGTGGGAAGGGGAAAAAAAGGAATAAAAAGTGTAATTATTGTTTGGAATGTTTTGACTCAAAAAGGACAGTATTTGCCTGCCTTGGGAGTCATGTTAAGAGACAAGGCATTACTGTGAGAGACAGTGGTGCAGAGCGCCAAGAATTTGGGGTTAAATAATTGCAACAACACAGACTTTAACTCTGATCCTCAAATTCTGTGAGAGGTAGATGTCACACAAAATATAAAGGAAACTCATTTCAATACATTTACCTACTTGCCTTAAGGTTGTAAATGAATATGATAAGATAGCCTATTAAGCGGAGAGTAGCTTCAAACTGATTCTTATCTAGGAAATGCTTATTTCAACACAGAAATACTAGCCATTTCATATCTGTGACTTAATTAAAAAAGCAACATATTGGTACTGTACAATTTATACATTAAATATTTTTTATGCAATCATCTGGTGGAAGGAAATCAAGACATTAATTGGATGGCTAGGTGGGAAATTTTTCATGTCCCACAATCATGGAAATAATTTAAATATATACAAATGACCTAACTGCTTTCTCACCAGACTTTCTGTACTACATTTAAAACAGTTTCTATTTTTGGGTAGTGGAGGGTCAAAATTACCTATGTAAGCTTTTTAGTAAAAAAAAAAAAAGTGATTTTTGTCAAATGAATTGAAACCTAATCAATTAAACAGAAACAGTCAAAAGTTCAGAAGTCCATTCTGTGGTGTTGTTAGGCTACTCAATGGATCGGAGGTCAATGTTCATGTGGATCAGTAAATTTTGCTTAACAAAAGATAACAGAATGGAACTATCAGTTTTCTCCATATATATGTGTATATTTTTTTTCTTATGGAATCATAAAATCTTAACCCCAAATCTCACTTGATGTTACACATAGAAAAATTTTCCCTGTAGGTAAAAATCACAGCCAGCAGTTTTCATATACACATTCTACCCGCCACAAAGATTAGTGAGCCACAGAGTCTGGTCTGCTCCAGTTTGCCTCATTTATATGGATCCATGCATGAGGGTCCTTTGCAAATAAACACAGTGCAGAGCTAGACACTAAAGGAATGAGGGCATTCTTAGTGTCATATGCTCTTGTTCAGACTACTTGTTTCAGTGAGGAATGGACAACGCGATACGTACAACTTTGAAAACTAGTTTACAGCTAGTTGAATGATTTTTGCATATAACAAGAATTCTGTTCAAAGAAAACAGGAATATGTGGCAAGATATACAGGTGCATGGAAGGCTTTGTTCTAGGGAAGGGAGATTTGGGGAGTAAAAAGGTAAATCATGTCCAAGTTTATTACCATACGTTACTATCTGTAAATTACCCATCAACTTTATACACTCACTACTACAGTCTAGAGGGATACAAATACTTGAAGTGGAAGATTCATGGGAGAATTCATTGCATTGACAGATTAGTCAGACTTTCTCTAGTGCTATCTTATATATTCTGGATATTATGATTCATGGGATACTTGAATTGTGAAGGACAAGGATGAAAATTGTAGTCTAAATTACAAAAGTATCTGTAAACTTACTATTAAAATCCAATAATAGTTTGAATTAACTTTTTTTCTGTGCTGACTGCTGCTGCTGACCAATATCCTCACCTTTGAATTCCCTCTCAACAAATGGCTCCTCGTAGAAATATTAACAAGTGTATATTGTTAAAATGCAGAAAATGCTTAGCTTCTTCCTAGGTAGGGTTGTCTCATTTTCATTTCTTATATACTAGGACATCTTTCCATTTAGAACTCATATCTCATAAGAAGTTAGGAGGAAATACTTCAATATCATGTTTTGCAATGTCTCCCCTATATTTCAACAACTGCTAGATCAACCACATTCTCAGCTTAACCAGGTTGAATGATTTATGAAAATCTGATCTCAGAACTGAGAAAAATGTCAATTGCTTAGTTTTGTAAAAGCTTACTGACTTCTGAAACACAATGAAGCGCCTATGCCTTCCTGTAAGGAATGGGATAATCTGCCAGCAGACGCCGTGCCAACAGGAAGGCAGTTGTGTGTCTGGTAAAGCACCTTGCAGAATTTGCCTTCAGGTCATTCTTTACTATCCCAATCAATAATGTTCTTTAAAAAAAGTACGGACTTCACTAGAACAGGATACAAGTGTTTTAATGTTACCCAATGACATTCACAGGGGCTTCATGACATAGGAAAGGGTTAGTGCCAAAACTAAGATTTTTCCATGTTGAATATCCTTTTTACAAGTATTTCCTTTTACAAGGTTCTATGGTAAAAGTGACAAATTTGGGCCTTATTATAGCTGTTTTTAGTTCAGATCTATGTCTGTTAGGGTTTAGATGTTAAGAGACCTACAGATTTCAGAGTATGCATTAATGGAGTATGTGTCAATAGTGTTATTAATTTTTTTCCCCCAAAGGCCCACAGCTGGTGTCTCACACTTGTAAGGGAAGCTGAGTTTGGCCAGCCTGGGCATCCACGAGACCCCCTTGTCAACCAATACCTGGGTGTAGTGGCACATACCTGTCATTTCGGCTAGGTGAGAGGCTGAGCTTGGGAGGACTCTGGATCTATGCCACAATATGCAAAATATGTTTTAGAGATCTCCACCTTAACAGAAAAATCTGGACCTGGTGATATGTACCAGTCATCCCAGCTATAGAGAGAAGAATGGTAGAATACAGGTCTACTTAACCCTTTTGGGGGCAAAGATGCAAGAATATATCTCAAAAATAAATAGAGTATAAAGGGCTGGCAGCATAGCTCAAGTGACAGAGTACCTACTTAGTGAGGGCAAAAGCCTTGAGTTGAAACCCAAATACCTCACACAAAGTTTCTTCATATTCTTACCTAAGTTTAATTGAAAAAGTATTTGCTACTGTATATGTTTCTGGTACAACGGGTATTGTATATATGCCTACCTGATCTAGGGAAGGGAAAAAAAAAAGAGGGTGTAAGATATCACAAGAAATGTACTCACTGTCCTATTATGTAACTGTACCCCTTTTGCACAACACCTTGTCAACAAAATTTAATTAATAAATAAATAAAAAAAAGAATTAGGGCAACCCCCCCAAAAGTAAATGGTACTCCAAAAGCAATGTAAATTTGCTTAATTTAAGTGATAAAATGAATATTTGAAAAAAAGTATTTGCTAGTTTATTTCATTTACTATCAACACATTATTCCTGAACATAGGAATAAAGAGTTACAATCTATTAATTGTCTAATAAAACATACATTTACACTAGAAACTAAATTCATGGCTATTTTTAAGGCAGAAATTCTATTTTCTCCAATTAACATTTTAATACTTTATAATGAAATGCACAGTCCATCAAGTAAATAAACTAAGCCATAGTAAGTTTCTTATGTAGCCTACTTATATTTTCTCACTTAAAAAAAGAGAGCTCATAGAGTGTAACTGGATCAGAACTATGAAGTTAGTGGGTTTTGGAGCTGGATGCAATGCTAGGTTTAACTATCAATGCCCTTCATCTCTCCTGTGGGCCACACTGTTTAACAGTACTAACACCTTTAAGGTTGATTTATGACATCTTGTGGACTTGAATACTCTTATAAACTAGATGCTTTTTTTTTATAAGTGAAAACAGAATAAATATGTCATCCTTAGCTAGCTATGCCAAAGTAAGTATCTTACCATAGGTTCCAATTTTGAAAATAATTTCTATATTTGTCATTGAGATAGCAGGAGAGTTCATCTTGGTTAGACAACATTCTTTCTAGAAAAAGCATTCCTATTATTTAGGCAATGAAGTTGCTCCATCAGATATAGTTACCTTTTAGTTAATTGGAGATAAGAGTCTCACAGACTTTCCTGCCTAGGCTGGCTTTAAACCATGATCCTCAGATCTCAGCCTCCCGAGTAGCTAGGATTATAGGCATGCGCCACTAGCACCTGGCCATGATTCACTCAACATTTAAGTTGAAAAAATTTTAGAAAAATATTGGTACACTGTATTTTTTTCTCACTGGAGCTTTGACCTACTAAAACTTGGTCATAATAGTGCTAATGTAGGAAGCAATGAAAGGGTGCCAATTCATGTCAGAAGGCTGAGATCTGGAGGATTGTGGTATCAAGAGAGCTGTGGAAGAAAAGTGAGTAAGACTCTATTTCCAAAATAACCAGAGAAAAAAGCAGGACTGGGGGTAAGCTAAAGTGAGCTAAAGTCAGTTGATCAAGCAAATGGAACAGGCTTGAGGCTCCAAGTTAAAGTCCAGTGCTCAGTAATGTGAATGTACTTCATGTCAATGAATTATACTCACTTAAAATGGTGAAAATGCTATAAATATTTTCCTACAACAACAATAAAAACAGACTTGAAGGCCCAAATTAGAGCTGTGGAAATGTAGACAGAAAGAAGGGTCTAGATTTGAAAGGTATTTAGGACTTTTTAATGGCGTGAAATAGGTCGGGCAATAAGGGTGTCAAGCGCCTTCTTCTGGTGACTAGATAGTGATGCTCTAACAAAGGCAAAGGAGTAGGTTTCTTCTGGAGAATGTGTGAGAGGATGACTTCCGTCTATTATTTATATATTTGAGGTTTTACTTTATGGTGGGGGGGAAGCAGTCGTGTGGCTTGAACTCAGAGCCTAGGCACTGTCCCTGGACTTCTTTTGCTCAAAGCTAGTGCTCTACCACTTGAGTCACAGTGCCACTTGCAGCCTTTTCTGTTTATGTGGTATATATAGCAAGCCCTCTACCATTAAGACACATTTCCAGCCCATGTGAGTCATGTTAGTAGGGATAAGAAGCAGCTATTTGGATAGGAGAGTTTAAGTTCAAGGGAAAAATTGGGACTCATTTCTGTTTAGTCAGTATTTGTTGAATAATTAGAAACAAGGTTGGAAAATGGATGTATATATGGTTAGCTTCAGTAAATTATTGGCAAATGGTACTATGAAAGTATAAATACAAGCATTAAACAGCATCTGGTTTGGGAATGGAAGCAAAGGAGAGGTCTGCAAAGGTTTCCTAATGATCTTGAGTTAATTAAAGAATGAGAGGGAAATAGTCACCTTGTAAAAGATGGGATGAAAATAGGACTAGGATGGGCTTTCCAGGCAGAGAAAAGGCTTGTGAAGTCCTACAGATAGGAAAATCATGATGTATACCCAGGACTACCTGTAGTTTTGTTTCTCAGGATGATGGGATATGAGGTAGAAGATGACAGGAAATGAGACTAGGCAGGCTGGTCCTGACTGGACATTACAATTGAAACCAGAGGAGTGATTTCAATTACCCAGCTTCCATGTCAGTTTTCTACCTCTAACCCTTCACACATGTCCAGACATGACAGTTTCTGATAAAGTTGTATGATTCAGAAAAAGTACATATGTATCTTACTATGGGACAGGGCTTTAATTTAAATTTGTAAATATCTGATGTTAAAGATCTCAGGAGATACATCTGAGTTTCACATTTTCTCTGAAATGATTTCATGGATGTGAACTAGATAGTTCTACAGATAGTCTACAGATAAGATTGTTGCTGCTTGTAGTCAGTTGGCATTATTGACTTCATTTGGAAGAAAAAGAGGAAATGACAAGGAAAAATTTGAGGATGAGACTAGTAGTACTAATTTTTTAACTTAACAGTTTTTTTTTAATTTCAAAAGGTTGTACAAGGGGTTTTACAAATTTTAAACTATCATTACTATTGAATAATGAGTGCATTAAGGCTGGGGTGTAGGTCAGTTGTAGAGTGCTTGCACAGCATGTATAAAACCCCGGATCTGAGCTGGGTGCCGGTGGCTCATGCCTAAAATCCTAGCTACTCAGGAGGTTGAGGTCTGAGGATCAAAGTTCAAAGCCAGCCCTGGCAGGAAAGTTTGTGAGACTCTTTTTTTTTTTTTTTTTTTTTGCCAGTCCTGGGCCTTGGACTCAGGGCCTGAGCACTGTCCCTGGCTTCTTCCCGCTCAAGGCTAGCACTCTGCCACTTGAGCCACAGCGCCACTTCTGGCCGTTTTCTGTATATGTGGTGCTGGGGAATCGAACCTAGGGCCTCGTGTATCCGAGGCAGGCACTCTTGCCACTAGGCCATATCCCCAGCCCTGTGAGACTCTTATCTCTAGTAAATTACCAAAACAAACAGACAAAACTCAAAACAAGAATCCAAGGAAGCTGAAGTGGAGCTGTGGCTCCAGTGGTAGAGTGCTAGCCTTGAGCAAAACAAAACAAACCCCACCTCCGCAAAACAAAGCTTAAGGACAGCACCCAGGCCCTGAGTTCAAGCCCCATGACCAGCCAAACAACCTACAAAAATATCTCAAAACAAACAAAAAAACCCCTTGGGTTTGATATCCAGCGCTGACAAAAAAGTTTGATTGATTTGCTATAACTTTCAAATTAAACAAATTTAATTCAATTTGTTCTCTCCAAACTATTTTGCTGTGTAAAAGGTATCTACAGTTACTGGAATAAAAAATAAATGAAATCAATATAGATATATTACTTTAGCTTTCTAGAGAAGTAATCATATAAAATACTATTATTTGAACATTCAGAAATGTGTAAGTAGTTGTTTTTAAATGGTACCTTCTTAACATTTGTTCGACATAGGTTTTTGGGGGTGTCTACTATAGATGCATGTTATATGATATGTTTTCACAAATTCAAAATTCTCTATGGAGATGGATTATAAAAGGAATTCTTAACTGTAGAAAATTATGGCATAGTTAGCTTCATATTATTCATTTTTCATATGGTTATTGGATTTTATATGTTGCAGATTGTACCCAGACCTCAAATTCTTGGATTATTTTATTTGCTACGACTCACTTAACTTCACTTTTTAGATTTACAGTAGTACTAGGAAATTGCTTTCACCTTGAAATTAAGCAAGTAACTTAAATTTATCTTTGAGATTACATAGGACATAGAAAACATAGTACATGCATATTTAACAGTGCTAAGATATGTGATTCCTTATTTAATATCACTAATAGCCAAAGTAGACAAGGCACTGAGAAGTTACTCATACTTTATATGTAGACTACCATTGATTATCTTATATAAATGTGGAAAAATGAGGCTCATCAGTCTATCATAGCATTAGTTACTAACTAGCTATCTATCAATAATAAATATAACATTAGACATATAAAATGTGCAAAACTTTGTATACTCGATTTTTGTTTTTGCCCATTTGAAAATTAATATGTAAAGAAGATTAAAGCTGATGTGATATTGATCAAGATGCACTAAACTTATAAACTTATTTGTTAAATGGAAACCTCTTTGTACAACTGAAAGATAATAAGGAAACATAATTTGAAAAGATTAAAGCTATACTTCCTTCTTTTTAGTATCTCCAAGGTGATTTTATTTCAAGTTATTAGATTTTTAAAACAGTGATTTCATGTAATTTTACCCAGAACTTACTTAAGATTTTGTGAGATAGAATGTCTACATTGTCCCCCGGAGTCCAGTTAGTCTATGGCAGCAGTAGTGCAGTGGATATGATACTATTATAAAGTACTTAACAAAAGATAATGGAGCTATTTTGCTTAAGCCTCTAACTCAACATCAGAAAGTGATTGAGCTAACAGGATGAATTAAGATCAAGAGATAATTTTTATTGGCCCTTTCACTTTGCCTATCAGAGGCTATTTAAATCCTATATAAGATTCCCAAGAAAACATCAGTAACAAGGGCATGAAGCTCCACCAGGGCAGGGATATTCTGTTTTCTGTGCACTACTCTGTACTTGGTAACTAGTAGAGTGTTCTTTCAAATATCCACAGGGTAGGGCCCATATATAAATATTTACATACACATATGCTGGGAATAAGGAGTAATTTCATTTACTTTCTCAATTCTAAAGTAATGAATTTGAAATTTTGATAGTGACCCACTATAAGTAGGTTTGAAAAATAAGACAAGTCAAATACTTATTGGGTATGGTGGCTTCTGCCTGTAATGCTACACTTTGGAGTCTAAGGCAGAAGGATCACAACCTTGAGGCCAGACTGGGTTACACAGCCAGATCCTGTATAAAAAAAAAAAAGTCAGTTCATCAATGTGAAGATTTGTAGTACACAGTTGCGTTTTTGCAGGAACCATTAGATGATAGAATAATTATCTGAAAAGAACACATTTCTTCACTTTTAATGAAGAAAGTTTAGAGTGTGTAATGGAAAAGATGGACGATGAAATTCTGTCTGAAGTGAGAGCTAAGTCAAGGTTGGTTTTATTTTGTATCAGGAAGCATTTACCCAATGTGACAACAATGAATTTTCAAAATTATGAAAGTCAGCCTCTTCAGTTCTTTTTTATTTCAAAATTTATGGGAAGAGAGAAAGAGGGGAAAGAGCAGAGAGGAGAGGGGAAAGGAGAGAAGGGAAAACAGAGCGAGAGAAGAGGAAGAAAGAGGGCAAGAGAGAAGGGAGAGTACAAAGAGCAATTATGCAAGTAGACTGCTTATGGGAGAAGGATCAGTCAGACTTAGGAAGATATAAGACAGACAGCAGGAAAGCAAGTGACAACTATTTTAACTAGTTCACTCAATTTTTTTTTTTTTGTCGTACCTGGGTCTGAACTTGCAGGTTTTCTTTTTTTCTTACTATACAGACACTCTATTGTTTAAACATACTTCTAGTCTTTTGCTTTAGTGATTTATCAGGTAATGTTTTTGTTCAGAGTTGGCCTAAGATCACAATTTACCTATGGCTGCTGGTACAACTGAGACCACAGGCATGCTCTACCATGCCCAAACATGCCCAGTTTAGTGAGATGACAATCTTCTTAAGGGTAGTGAGAACTGAATTCAGGGCCTGGGTGCTGTCCTTGAGCTTTTTCGCTCAAGGCTAGCACTCTATCAATTTCAGCCACAGCTCCACTTCCAGTTTTCAGGTGAAGATAAGAGTCTCAAGGACTTTGCTGCCCAGGTTGGCTTCCAACTGCAATCCTCAAATCTCATTTTCCTGAGTAGCTAGGATTACAGGTGTGAGCCAGGAGTCTGGTGATGACAGTCTTCTTAATTTTTACCTGAGCTACTCTTGAACCATAATCCTTTTGATTTTGGCTTCTGAGTAATGGAGATTACTGCTGTAAACCACTGTTTCTACCTTGTTAGTGAGATGTCAAGTCGTTGGAGAGTTGTTTTTTATTTTTATTTTTACTTATTCTAGCATTTGTGTTGCCTTTGTTCTACAGCTCCAAGGACAACCCCTATGCATATTTGCTTAGGTTACATCTGAAGGTTCATATTATTTCTTTTAGGTTAAATGGGCTGTTTTATTTAAAATATCTAACTTGTATTATTTTCGGAGATAAACCTGCAAAACAAAGCTTCAAACTTCCTACCGATAAAATTCTTAAAGATCTTCTAATACTATATATAGCATGATAATGAATAATGTAATTATCATTACTTTTCCTTAGATTACTTAGGTTTGGGTAATATGTGTACGTTTTCCAGTTTGTGTATATTACTAAAACTTGTACAGAAATATCTTTTCTGAGTAAAGCACCTAGGTTAATTACATTAATGAATGGTTGTTGTAAGTCTTTGTTAATAGCCCTCTCTCATCCTATGCCTTTTAAAGCAAAATGATTAGTAAAATTCTCTTTGTGCAGCTTTCAGAAGCTTAGAGCTGGATTTTTAAATATTCACACTTGAGTCTGGTTCAGATAATTCTTTCCAATGTGAGTGACAGCAGCTCAGAAGTTGATCTGCTGTTTGCCCAGTAGAGGAGTTACATATTGCCTTTTGAAGAATGACACCTCAAACGGCGGCACTGACATTTGGTCTATCTTTGAGTGGCTTGGGATACAGCTTTTAAGAATAATCTTTATGATTCAGAATAACTTTGGACATTCTGACTTTTAGTACTAAACTCTATGGAAAGAGTTTAATTATGTGGGAAGTGGGGTTATATAACCTAAATTGCTATCATTCTACACAGAGTCTCATGGGTATTTCTATTATTCCCAGAGAAGGATCGCAAAAGCCTTTCCCTTCTTCGGTTGTTCAGTTTCTGGAAGCCAATTTTGATGAGTTTTATATCTGCGACCTGGCAGTACTGTTCTCAAATTCAACTTAATATTTTTTCTCATAAGTTTGTAAGTTAGGGTTACACAAAAAGAAAATGAAATCAGTTCTTAGCATGGAACTAAAGACATTCTATCAATGGCACTGTATTGTTGCTACAGCTTAGGCAGAAAAACCTTAAAATACTGACTTGTGTACCCTTCTGTGTCTATTTGGTCACTAATTCATGTTTTCTCTGTGTTTCTCACAGAAACCCCACTCTCAGTGCCCACACTAGAACATCATCTTCTTGCCTTCTTATACTACAGTACTATGATGGTTTCCTAGCTGGTATTATTTTCCTCTAATTCCAAACATCTCAATCAACCTTGAATGCTGAGGGACACGCCAGAGTTTCTCAACTATTATTATTATTATTTTTTTATCAAGTAATCATGGACACAACTCTATAATGTCTTCTTATTCCTGACATAGGAAACCAAATGCCTTTGCATAATTTGAAGGCTCTCGCAATCCGGCAGAACCTTGCCTATCTGATGTCATTCCACAGACCCCGTGCTCTGCCAGCCTGCCGTCTGCGTGTCTCATCTCACAGACTAGGCTCACACTTGGCCCTCTATTCATTGTGCTCCGTTTCTCTTTCCTATTAATTTTCTCTCTCTTTTCTGTTAATTCTTACCCCACTCATTTCACAGGGCCAAGTTCACGTTCTTTGAAGCTTTCACGCTTCTGTTATCTGTGCTGGGTAACAGCAGACTCAGATCACTCAGCATACATTTATTGTAGGAAATAATAAATGAGTGAAGATACACATATATTATTAGCTATATGCTGATACAAGATGCCAGATTCTCTTTAACTCAAATGATTTCTCTTGCAGTATATAAGTTTTTTTTCAAGTATTTAGTACGAGTATGTTAAGTGTATCAATATTTGGAAAAAACTAAATACTTTAAATTTTTTCATTTCTGCACACTGCTAATATAGGAGATGATTTTTGTTTTGCAGGTCCTGAGACTGGAACTCTGGGCCTCAGTGCTATCCTTGAGCTTTTGTGCTCAAGACAAGAGTCTCTCAGAGTTTTCTGCCCTGGCTGGCTTCAAACCGAGATCCTCAGATCTCAGCCTTCTGAGTAGTTAGGATTACAGGTGGTTGGTGCCTGGCTAGGAGGTGATTTTTTTTTTTATGAGTTGTCATTCTTTATATCTTATAATATTTTTGCTAACCCCCCACATGTTCGACAAGCTAACATTTTTTAAAATTTGTGCTTACAATGAAAGAGTAGGGAAAAAGGTGCTGCTGATGAGTAAAAAGAGTTCACCATATTCATGTCACCTTTTATGAAAAATTTTCCAAATTACTAGTGTTTGTAATGCTATGTTCATATATTCAGATATTTGAATCATCCACATTATGTTATGTCCAGTCTGTTAACATCTTATTGAGAGGATAATTTACTAGCCTCAAAACAAGCTATTGAATCCTTTTAAAATTTCTTTTTCCTCCTACAAAACAGTACTGACCTTTAATATATAGTATATTCTATTTTAGTTCATTTCTCCCATTTCTTTTGCCTACATATGCCAACTTTGACTCATCAAAGTTTCTACTTGGTTCCAAAGGCTCTTCTTCAAGTACAAGGGACTCAAGGGGCTATTTAGTAGTTGGATGTTTTTCTTCTCTCCCTTTCTTTTTAAAATTAGCCTCTGTCACTCTAAAAATCTAAAAAGGGAAATCAAAGAAGACACAAGGAAATGGAAAGACCTCCCATGCTCATGGGTAGGCAGAATCAATACAGTGAAAATGGCCATATTGCCCAAATTGTTATACAAATTCAATGCAATCCCCATCAAGATCCCAGCTACATTCTTCACTGAAATAGAGAAAGCAACCCATAAATTCATATGGAACAGCAAAAGACCTAGAATAGCCAAAACAATTCTAGGCAAAAAAAGCAGTGCAGGAGGTATCACAATACCAGACTTCAAGCTCTATTATAGAGCCATCAAAACAAAAACAGCCTCGTATTGGTATAAAAACAGACCTGAAGACCAATGGAATAGAATTGAAGACCCAGAAATAAAACCGCACTCTTACAGTCAGCTGATATTCAACAAAGGAGCTAAAGACACACAATGGAATAAACATAGCCTCTTCAACTACGGGTGCTGGGAAAACTGGACAGCCATATGCAGAAAACTCAAAGTAGACCCTAGCCTATCACCATGCACCAAGATCAACTCAAAATGGATCAAGGACCTCAACATCAGTCCTGAATCCTTGAAACTACTGAAGGACAGAGTAGGAAAGACGCTAGAACTTATAGGCACAGGAAACTTCCTGAATAGAGTCTCAGGGGCACAACAGATAGGGGAGAGACTCGACAAATGGGACTACTACAAATTAAAAAGTTTCTGCACAGCTAAGGACATAGCCACCAAACTAGAAAGACAGCCAACCATATGGGAAAGGATCTTTACCAGCACAGCAACAGACAAAGGTCTAATATCCGTCATCTACAGAGAACTCAAAAAACTAAGCCACTCCAAGCACAATAAACCAATTAGGAAATGGGCAAAGGAGCTAAAGAGAGACTTCACAAGAGAAGAGATAAAAATGGCAAAGAAACATATGAGGAGAGCTGGGAATATGGCCTACTGGCTAGAGCGCCTGCCATATATACATGAAGCCCTAGGTTCGATTCCCCAGCATCACATATATAGAAAATGGCCAGAAGTGGCGCTGTGGCTCAAGTGGCAGAGTGCTAGCCTTGAGCAAAAAGCAAACCAGGGACAGTGCTCAGGCCCTGAGTCCAAGGCCCAGGACTGGCGCAAAAAAAAAAAAAAAAAAAAAGAAACATATGAGGAAATGTTCAACATCCTTGGCAGTAAAGGAAATGCAAATAAAAACAACCCTGAGATACCACCTCACTCCAGTTAGAATGGCCTATACTCTGAACTCAGGCAACAACAAATGCTGGAAGGGGTGCGGGAAAGAGGAACCCTTCTCCATTGTTGGTGGGAGTGCAAATTAGTACAACCACTTTGGAGAACAGTATGGAGGTTCCTCAAAAAGCTCAACATAGATCCACCCTATGACCCAGCCATACCACTTGTAGGCATCTATCCTGAACAACAGGCCTCAAGATATCAAAAAGACATCTGCACTTCCATGTTTATCGCTGCACAATTCACAATAGCCAAAATATGGAAACAACCCAGATGCCCCTCCACAGATGAATGGGTCCAAAAAATATGGTACCTATACACAATGGAATACTATATAGCGATTAGAAATGGTGAAATATTGGTATTCGCAGGGAAATGGTCAGAACTTGAACAAATAATGTTGAGCGAGACAAGCCTAGAACACAGAAAACAAAGGGGCATGATCTCCTTGATCTATGACTGTTAAGGTGGGGGGAAGGGGAGACAGTAGAGACCAGGTCTGGGAAACCAAACTTCTTGTCAAATGGTATTTCCCACAGGTTTGGGTCAGAGACCCAACATTATGTAACTAAAACCAAACAACTACTCAACATATAAACGTTAAAAACAGACCTCTCAGTGGATCACAATAGCTCAAAAGCCATGTATGTATGTTCATATAAGACAAGGATAAGCAAACTCTATTGTTGACGATACATTTAAAGTCCTAAGTGAATTTCCTTTGGTGTAGGCCACGTGGATACTGTATATGTTTTTGGTACACTGTGTATAGTATATATGTCTACCTGATCTAGGGAAGGGAAAGAAAAACAGGGTGTAAGATATCACAAGAAATGTACACACTGCCTTATTATGTAACTGTACCCCTTTTGCACAACACCGTGTCAAAATTTTTTTTAATTAATAAAAATAAATAAAAAATTAGCCTCTGTCAAAAGAGTTTCATTGTGATATTTCCATGCATGCATTTAATATACTTTGATTAAATTCACATCCTATATAACCCCTTCTCACTCTGCTTTTTCTGATCTTTTATGTACCATTGGAAGATATATATATATATATATATATATACACACACACACACATACATATATACAGACAGATACATATAGATATTTGGATGAATGTGTAATATATATGTATATGTATATTAAAGGCATATGGAAAGCATAATTTTGAGTAAAAATTTCCTCCAAGTTAGTTCTAGCTCATACTTTATGTTTATATTACAGCTTGTGTTATTTGAACCATTCTTATGAAACATATTTGTAATAAAGTAGATCACAATTAGAGACAAGATGAAACTTAGCTACTTACCATAAATAACTATCCCATTTCTCTTTTCCATATACCAAAAGAAGTTAAAAATCTCTAGGTCTTCAATAGTATTTATACAAATACTATGTTTCTAACTTATTGACCTTTGTAACTATTCAAATTATTCTTCAACAATTCCACTATCATAGACATGTGCCTTTTATAATAATTGCACATATGTGCAAATATTTAATTTTAAGCATGCTCACTGTAGCAGTACTTCAAAAACAATACAATAGATAATAAAAATAATTAGTTAAGTAAATTATGGTATAACTATATGGGAGATTTAAAATCACTTGTACTAGTTTATTAATTTTATATATAATGCCACAAATATTTTTTACTTTTGAAAAAATTATTATTATAAAGGTGATTTACCGAGGTGTAGGGTTACATAAGTCACATAAAGTGTACATTTCTTTTTGGACAATGTCATCCCTTCCTTTGCTTCAAATGGCATTTTTCGTAGACATGGATAGCATGTTAAGTGATATACTTAGTTTATAATTTTTTATGTATTCTGTAAAAAATTTGCAAAATGTCACATTACATTCTTTCTAAAAATTAATGTGTATTGTTTTAGTAGTTTAAAAATACCATGTATATTGTTTAAATAAACATTCTCAAAATGTTTAGCCTTCTAAAAAGGCGTTTAATGGGCTGGTAGCATAGCTCAGTAGTGGAGCACTTGTCTAGCATGTATGAGGTTCTTGGGTTTGCAAAACACAACAGTATTGGAAATAAACAAAACATATATATACCAACAAAAAAGCCCTTTGAGACCCCCAAAAGGTATCTGTTTTTTTTTCAAATCTAATGCATGTAACTGGTAACATATGCAATGAGATTATTTAAAAGAGAAAAATGAAATCTATTTTTCCTATTCTCACTTGGCTCTCCACAGTTTTGGAGATCTTATACTTGACAGAGAAAATGAAGCTTAAAAGTTTCATATGGCAGTGAGGCTACATGTTTATACTATATACTGTGTATGTTTTACAATTTTATTACCTAATGGCTACAAGTTTTCCAGAAAAAAAAAACCAATTAAGGAACACATGGTACACAAAACTGAGAGAAAACTTGTTTCTCTGATAAAATAAATCTAGGTCCTACTGTTTTACTAATTATGTATTTAAAATATTTTTAAAAGGTTAATTGAACTGAGACAGGTTTTCTCATACATTCAAGGCTATCTCAGGTGATTTCTTTTATAATCTCCCTCACCCAATGGAACTAAACTAGTATCTCTGAGTTCAGACCTTTCATTGTGTTTTGATCCTGTTTGTTTTATCCTTGAAGGATATTTGCTTTGGAAGAGGAGATTTATGGCTGAATAACTATGACTAAATAGCTTATTTGCTAAGATAAATGAATCTGAATTGGCATTAAATAAGTATGAAAACTACTGGCTCCTGGATTTCTAATTAATCAAAACAACTCCTTGGTTAAAGAAAAAAGGTAAATGAAGATGAAGTTAATACTAATGCTCTTATTCTGTAATCATAAAAACTTAAAAATCCAATTTAAAAGAAGGCAAGCTTGTTTCACATAAAATATCACAATTTAACAAATAAACCTAACACATGTAGAATCATTTTCTGGAAAAAAAAAGCAGAAGCAAAGTTATAAACATAGCAAATGATTAGAGTATGCATAATAAGGACCTAATTTAGTTTCTAAAGAGGTCTTATGAATCAATAAAACTGACCTACTGTCCAAGATAGAAACAAGAAATGAACATCAACAGGAAGTTCACATACAAAGTAAGGCATATTAAAAGAAATTTTTTCACCCAATAGACTGGAAGGCTAATAACTCACTAAATAGCAGTAAAAGGCTTGGGGAAATGAGTATTTTGTTTATTTGTTTTTTTCTTTATTGTCATAGTGAAGTACACAGGGGTTACAGTTTCACATGTAAGGCAGTGAGTATATTTCTTGTCCAACTTGTTACCTCCTCCCTCTTTTCCCCCCCTCCCCCTCCCCATTTCCCTCTCGGAAATGAGTATTCTTATAGATTACTAAGTATTTATATGAGTATAATTATTTATATGAGGAATTTAAACTCAGAGACTTGTGCTTAGTTCAAACACTGAACACGCTGCTGAACTGGTATTGTAAAGATAGGGTCTTCTTGTCCAGATATATGCGTGAACCACTAGGTCCCTATTTTAAAAGTCTTCCTGTCATAACTGAAATGACTGGTGTGCACCCCGCCTAGCTTTTTCCATCGAGATGGAACCTTCAGTCTTCCGTGTAACTAGAATGACAGGTGTGTACCACTGCACCCGGCTATGGATTGAGAGGGATTTCTCAAAGTTTCCTGCCCAGTATTGCTTTGATCCATGATCTTCCCATTCTTAGTCTCCCAAGTA
This sequence comes from Perognathus longimembris pacificus, assembly GCF_023159225.1. Classification (NCBI taxonomy): domain Eukaryota; kingdom Metazoa; phylum Chordata; class Mammalia; order Rodentia; family Heteromyidae; genus Perognathus; species Perognathus longimembris. The sequence goes on along the minus strand of NC_063174.1, from coordinate 11,697,638 downwards.
GTTAAGGTTACAGATGTGAGTCAACAACACCAGTTTATATGAATTTTTAAAAAGATAATTTCAGTAATGTTAAGAAAAATTAAAAGCATGCATTTTCTAACCTTAAAATTTTCATTTATCAGAATTTCTCCTACTATCAGAAAAAAAAAAAAACCCAAAACCTGCTAGGTGCTAATGGCTAACATCCATAATCCTAGACACTCAGGAAGCTAAGATCTGAGAATCGCAGTTCAAAGCCAGCCTGGGCAGAAAAGTCCCTTGTGAGACTCTTATCTCCAATTAGCCACTGGAAGTAGAGATAAGACTCCAACTGGTAGAGCAATAATAGCCTTGAGCAAAAAAGCTCAGGGACAGTGCCCAGGTCCTGAGTTCAAGCCCCATGACTGACAAAAACAAACAACGCCCCCTCCTCCCAATCCACAACTATATAAAAATCTGTTTAGGGGAAGGCTATTCACGCATATCATTGTTTTTATTAACAAATTCAACAAATCCCAAATGCTTTTCTCACAAAATTTTTAGCATAGTATACAAAAAAGTGCCATGAAGTAATATTTCAATAACAAAATTATAGTTTTTACTGTTTTATTTTTTTTGCTACAGATTGTGCTTATGGCCTCATGAATGCTAAGCATTTCCTATACTACTCAGCTATACCTGGAACCTTTTGTATTGGACTTTTACAATATTTTCTATGAGTAGAAAATAGTAATCAGTGCTTATGCTTTTTAATGTCTCTATGAAAGTTGATAGTTTTGAAAAGATTGAAATTACAGAGTTAATTTTTTCGCACTATTAAGATACACAAATGTGTTTTCCCCTCTTTTGAGCCCATCAATATAAATTTCAATTTGTGAATAATCAAAAGCATCACTAAAATGGTGATTACATTCACCAAATTGTGAAGGAAGAAGAGTCGGGAGGCTCATGCTTGGCACTGAGACTGAGATTGAGTCTTCTGAGACTCAGAGGACTGCACTTTGGAGCTAGCCCTGATAAGAAAAGTCTGTGAGAATACATTTCTAGTTAACCAGGAAAATTCTGGACTGGACACATGGCTTAGGAGGTAGAGCACAAGCCATGATTAAGAATGTTGAGCAAGAGTAGGAGACTCAAAGTTCAAGTCCTTATGAATTCTCTCTCTCTCTCTTTCTCTGTCTCTCTGTCTCTGTCTCTGTCTCTCTCTCCTTCTCCTCCCTCCCTTTCTTTCGTGCATTGTGGGAGGGGTAACAGTTGATGCTCTGTAATTCTGATCATCTCTCAAAAATCGAGGTTGTAATAAAAGTACATCTTTCTGCAGAGAAAGTAACAATCTTTCTTTAACAAAAATCTAACATGTTGATAGTTGACTTTTCCTTTTTACTTAATCCACCTAATAGGTGGTTATTCATGTTGCTAATAAAGAAACAACAACAACCAAACAGACTTGTGAGCTTCTGGAAAAAATTGAACAATTGAATCAAACTTTGGAAAAATACTGAAATATAAGAAGTTCCCAATGAAATATCTCTGATAATAAACTTGGTCTTGTCCATACAGTTACTACATCACCAGTGGAATAAAGCAGCATTTAAGCTGGTTCCTGGTGGCTCACCTGTAATCCTAGTTAATCAGGAGGCTGAGGTGTGAGGATTGTGGTTTGAAGCCAGTTTAGGTAGGAAAGTTGTAGACTCTTATCACGAATTAAACACCACAAAGTTGAAGGCAGAACTGTGGCTCAAGTGGCAGCATGCCAGCCTTAGTAAAGAAGCCAAGCAAGAGCATGAGCCCTGAGTTCAAGCTCCAGTATGGTCACAAAAGCACCAACAACAAAAGAAAAAAGAAAAAAAGAAAAGAAAAAGAGCTCCTTTTGCTCAAGGCTAGCACTCAACCACTCGAGCTACAGCACCACTCCTGGCTTCTGTGATTAATTGGAGATGAGTCTCATGGACTTTCCTGCCTGAGTTGGCTTCAAACCTCGATCCTCAGATCTGAGCCTCCTGATTAATGAGGATTACAGGCGTGAGTCACCAGTGCTCAGCTCGGCAGGTCATTTTTATCCACGAGTTTCATAGAACCCTTGTGTCAGGAATCGGTTTTCATTTTACAACTGTGAGAGATTTACATTTATTTCACGTGTAAAACACATATCAAATATTTTGTACCAAGACTATTCTTGGCTTCCATATGGAAGGACTTCTCTCTTAGCTAACCCTACTGATCTTACTGAGCACCGTTTAGGAAAAAAGCAAGCAAACAAGCAAACCTACAACACGCCTCCCACCTTCCCTAAATATAAATTGAATCTCCCTGTTACACTCTCTAGGAAGCTGATACATAGCTTTGAAAGTATGGTCTATTTAATTAAGTAGGTGGCAGGTGAGTTAGCTATTTAAGACTTCATCAAATTCTAATGAAACTTGTTTTCCTTCTTAATAGCAAGAATTGTTTTAAATTGAGGACACAGATCAGTAGAGCATTTGTCTGTCTATCATGCAAGAGGTCTTCAGTTCAATCTCCAGCACAAGAAACAAAAACAAAATAAAGAAATAAAGTGTTGATCCTTTGGGGCTGGAGATGTATTTGTGTTAGAGGATCTGCCCTAGATGGTGCAAGGCTCAGGGTTTAATCCATGGAGCTGAAAATAAAATAAAACAAAGCAAAAACAAAAAACAATAAAAAGAAAAACAAAACCCACTAATGACAATGAGCAAATGATGGGACTGCTAGAACAAATCTTTGATGCATTCATTTTATTCTCTACCTTTTACTTAATCAGTGCAGAGTTCATTGTTTTAAAGTTTATGGTTGTTTTTTTTTCTTTTTTCTTTTTTGGCAGTCCTGGGGCTTGAACTCAGGGCCTGAGCATTGTCCCTGGCTTCTTTTTGCTCAAGACTAGCGCTCTACCACTTGAGCCACAGCGCCACTTCTGGCTTTTTCTATATATGTGGTGCTGAGAAATCGAACCCAGGGCTTCATGTATACGAAGCAAGTACTTTACCACTAGACCATATTCCCAGCCCCACTGTTTTAAAGTTTTTACTTAATGATACTTAAAAGTTTTAAGGACCAGTTTTGTTTCCATAATATGAAAAAAAAGATAATGAAAGCAATATAAAATTCAATTACTAAGGATAAAAATTTTATTAACAGGTCCAATTTCCACATCCTAAATAAGAAATATGATGCATATGTATCATTTTGCTACTCACATGTAGCTCGCCAGAATAACTACTTAAGATGTATTCCTAGTAAATAAACATTTTCACTGGATTCATTATTCAGAAAGCTATGAGCAGTACTCCAACCAATTTACACTACACAATAAACTATGTATTCTGTGAAAGTCAAATGTTTTCAGAGTCAATGTAATCACAACATACTGTTTATGGACTCATGGGTTCACTTAGAGTTTGCTTATAACTGGTTCATAGAGATGAAAGTTTGTATATCACAATAGGCTTTATTGATTTATCAGTTACTGAATATACCAAGCAGACTCAGTAAACTGGAAAAGCCAGATTGAATGTTAGTGTCAAATAATAGCAAATGATAGAACACTTCAGAACATAATCAGAATGCTGGCATGAGAAAGGAAGATGGTGTAAAGTGCACTAGCAAAAGTATTTAGTAAATCCAGAAACGTAAGTTACTAGTTTAAAGTTATACACTTTGTTCATGTTGAGAAAAAATATTCACCCAACAATTTAAAGGCATAAAGCCAATTACTCTATAATAGAGTATTATATATCCTTTGGAAATAATTTTAATTTGAAGATATGTAAAATAATCTTTAATGTTTATTTTTAATAGCATACAGCAAATGGTTCCTTTCCTTTAGTAACTTACAACATATGTTAATATATTCAGGTAACTTAATTGACTTTGATATATATTTGTGGGCTCTTGGGGATAATAAATAATAAAATATTTTAAACTATGTTTTTGAATATTATAAATAAGCATTTTCAAACAACAAGTAATGTAAAATGTGTAAAAACTGGGCAGGTATGATGGTACATGCTTGTAATCCTAGCTTCTCAGGAAAATCACCATGCTGAGCTAGCCAGGGAACAAAATTAGTGAAATCCTGTCGCTGTGAATAAGCAGGGCATGGTGTCCACCTGTAATCTCAGCTATATGGGTAGGAACAGGCCATGGGTAGGAAGTTTGCAGTCTTAGGAAAAACTTAGTCAAAAATATAGGAGTGTATCTGGAGAATAATTTAAAAATGCATAAAAGATCCCGAGGGCAAAGATGAAAATGTCTGGTCTGACTTCTATTTTTGAAGCAAAAGGATAAAATTATCATTAATGTTTGAGGACTTCTGAGAGTATAAATACAAGCAAAGTGGGGTTGAAAACAAGATCAGAGCTTGGTCATAATCTTAGGTGATTATTTTTTTAGCATAATTAAAAAATTGTCACCTCTAAACAGTTTAATTTCCATTCCTGAGGAACCACTAGATACTCAGAGAAAGTAGAAATCACACTCATGTTAAATACAAATAGGGACACAAAATTATATGTTGAGTTTATCTTAAGATTATATTCATGAGACCTATGAATTGTGTTGTTTGATCAAACTAGGTATAGCCTGTTATGGCAATTATTACTTAAGAGACAATACAGAGAGAGAAAATATTAGAATAATATTTAATTGTTTTTCATATATTGGAGTAAAGACTGAAATAGCCTCAATGTGCTACTTTGGGAATATTCTAGCAAAGGAAGGCTGAGAAATCTCTATTAAATCACTCAATGTAAAAGCAAAATGTTAGGAATTCCAAATATCATCTCATAAGCAGTTATTTAATGCCATATCATACTGCTAAATTTTAATGCTCTTTTCTTAAATTAAATTTAACATACTATTATAAAATTTAACAAATTATGAATTTTCTTTCATAGCTAAAAGATAATCATCACATAACACTATATATTATAAATATTAAAGACTATAAGGCGGTTAATACAAGCTATACTCTTTCCTTATACCAATGTAAAATGTACATATAAAACACTGCCTAGAGCCTTGACACTGGTCGTGCACTCCTGTAATCCTAGGTACTCAGGAGGCTGAGGTATGAGGATTAAGGTCTGAAGCCAGCCCAGGCAGGAAAATCTGAGACTCTTATCTCCAATTAACCACCAAAAAGCCAGGAAGTGGAGCTGTGGGTTAACTGGCAAAATACCAGACCTAATCAAAAAAGCACAGGACAGCACCCAAGCCCTGAGTTCAAGGCCAACCAAAACAAAAAACAAAACAAAACAAAAACCCCACTGCCTAGAAATTATATACTATATTGCTATTAAAGACATTCAAGAGTCAAGCTGGGCTGAGAAATGGCGGTGTAACATTACTAAGTTTTTTGATTATTTTTAAAGCCAGAAAAGTTTCAATTAATGATAGAGGAAGCGAGTCACTGAATTTTATACTGTCAAGTGAAATGCAGCAAGCTAGAATAACTGGTTAGTTTTATTAAGGTATCTTATTAAGATGGCTTATTAAGCTACTCACTATTGTTTTCATAGGGCTTTAGGCTGATACTAAACTTTAAAATGTAGGATTCTTTCCTTCCTAACTTTCATAAAAGTCATATATAATTAGCACTGAATGAAATTTTCTAATGTCAACATTTCAAATTTTGATTAACAGGGAATACAAATCAACCTTATTCAAGTTTAATTCAAAAGCCTGGCATCATCCTTTGGGAGACTAGTAGAGATAATATATCAATGCAACTTCAAATTTCAGACTAAGCCATGGGCCTACAAAGTAAAAGTAATATTCAACTTATTAAGCTGGCATGGTGACAGACATTTCTCTACCCAATTTAACTTTGACTCACAAAATCCACATATTCTCCAACTGAAATCAACACTTAGGGTCTAGGATATAGTTAGGACTCTCCTGCTGATAAGTGTAGTACCTGATCTTCTCAAAGCAGGTGATTGTACTGAAGATAAAGCAATTATTGACAAAATTGGTACAGGTATTCAACATAAATACACAGAAACTTCGGAAGTGGTAAGCTTTTTCACTGCTTAAAAATCAGACTCCGTGCTACAGGGTGGGAAGAGCCATAATTGTTCAGAGCTATACCATTATACTTCTAAACATAAAAGCTCATTTAATGGGAAATAATGTTAGGAAAACTTGGCAAGCTACTAGCTTATTGAATGAGGATAAATCAGTAGTCTAGTTCTCCTCCAGCCATATCATGTCGATTTCCTATAGAGTATTTAGGGTTATAAGTAGTGGAAAGTGAATGATGCACTAATCTCAGGTTAACATTTGAGGGGATACCAAAAACACCTCAGTAATTAAGATGATTAAAAATTAACTAGAAACTCCAGACTAAGTGCCCTAGTTCTAACTAGAGAAAGGATCATTACCTAATCTAGCATGAATAAAATCTCTTAGATAAAGGTTCTATGTGAGGTGGGCACCAATGGCTCAGACCTGTAACCCTTGTTACTCATGACCTTAAGGACTGTGGTTTGAAGCTAGCCCATGCAGAACACCCTGTGAGACTGTGTCTCCAAAATAACCAGTACAAACCCAAGCTTGAGGTATAACTCAAGTGGTAGAGTTCCCACTAAGCAAGCAAACTCTAATCCAGGCCAAAAAAAATATAATACAATAAAATGGGCGATGGTGTACTGTGTTTCTTAAAACATAAAGTTTGATTAAAGATTGGGCTGGTCTATTTGCTATCATTTACAAACACATTACTTGAAGTCAGAAACATTCCAAAGAAAATTTTAATAGTAAATCTCTACAGATAGTTTAGACACTTAACATCCTATATCTCCAGGCCTAAGTCCATTCTTACAGTTAGGTTATAAACTCCTTCATATAAGTTAAAGAACTTTCCCCAAACTGTTTAGACCATCTGCTTCTAGTGCTAGAGATCCTGGAGCTTGAATCGGCTTGGGCACTGTCCCTGATCTTTTTTTGTTCAAGGCTAGTGCTCTACCACTTGAACCCTAGCTACACTTTTGGATTTTGGGGTGTTAATTGGAGAGAAGAAAATGACAGACTTTCCTGCCAGGGCTTTCTTTGAACCATGATCCTCAGATCTCAGCCTTCTGAGCAGCAAAAACGATAGACATGAGCAACAGTCTCCTGGCTTATAACTTCTGATTTATGTTTTTGCTTAAAATAGTTACACTGGAAGCAACTGGTTGTGTTTTTTAAAAATACTATCACATTTAACAATATTTAATATTAAATGTGGGTAGGAAAATTTAATTATACCCACATTTATTAACTTACATTCTTCAATAAAAAGTTTTATATCTATATCTTCCATCTCTCTCTTTTAGATCTTGAGAATAAGAGTTCAATATTTTATAATCAAGCATAGTTCTTTTGATGAATTGTCCCCAGCTTTGATTAGTGGTGACCTTTTCAAGATGACTCCAGAATTCTATAATATCATATTGCACTACAACTACTCTGAGCACTTTCTTGCTTTTAGCATAATGCTAAGTTGGACTCATTTCCTAGTTTTCCTGATCCACACTTAAGAGCTTTGGTAGCTTTTAATGAGCGGTGGTATTTGCTCACTAAATCTGGGTGCCATGTCTATCTGTTGCTGTAAAAGCCTTTTAAGTGGATAGGATTAACAAAAAAAAAACATTTAAAAATATGATATATGAAGTGTAAATTTAATATTAAAGTTTCTTTTTCCTAATTCCATTTACTTCACAGTAAAAATCTTGGCTACTAGTAATGCTTATTGTTTATTTGCTCAATCCAACAAAATATATTGAATATTGATAGCAACAGAAGAGCACAATCTTTGAACAACACTGCAGACTTTAAGATTTCTTTGCATTGATTGCATTTTGCTCTTAAATATGTCACTAACAATGCACAGAGGATAATGATTAAAAAATACTTCAATTAAATATTTTCTCTCATAAGTATTTTAGCATTTTGATATAGTCAGGGATAATTATTTTATTGGTACTGAAGTCTAGGTCTTATTTTTTATCTTTCAAATTTAATTTAGTCTCTGAATGTAAACATTCATATGATTCAAAAAGGTAAATAGAAAATTTAGTATTTTATCTTATACCTGTAACTCTTTCCTGCCTAGTACTTCCAAATGTAACCATTTTTATTAGTTTCTGGCTTATCATTCCTTTTCTTATTTTTCCCATAGAAGGTAGTAAAAGGAGTCATTTCTTTTTCATTTAACAATATATCATGGAAAATACGCAGTTTCAGTTTACAGATAGTTTCCTTATTCTTTCTTACTAACTGCCTTGCATTTTCCTATGTAAATATACCATAGTTTATTTAGCTAATCTACCACTTAGGCTGTTTTCATTTGCTATTAAAAATGATACCAAAATTATGTGTTATTTCATAGAAGTATATATTTAAGACAGAGGTCTCAAAGGGTAAATGTATATGTAATTTGGTATATAATGCCAAATTATCCTTGTCCCAGATTTCTTTGCATTCCTGTATGTTGCATTCCTGCTAGTATTTGTGAGGAATCAGAGAACTATTTTTATTACCATTTTTAAGATCTATGACAAAAACATCTGCTTTTCAAAATTTACACAATATCCCATTGTCTCTTAAGGTAAAATGTTACTACTATTCTGGTTCCAAAGTGGATATTAAATGCGTGTATTGTAAATAAGAGACATTCAAACATTTATATTTATAAAGCTCATTATACTTGGCAATACACTTATTTCTGTATGCATGTATGTATGTATATATATATATTTTATTTGCTCTTGTGGCTATGTTCTTTTTTTAATGTGTGTGCTGGTACTAGGGGTTGAACTCATGGGATCTCACTTTCATTTGGCTTTTCACTCATGGCTGACACCCTACCATTTGAACCATGCATCCAGTCCAGTTTTGTTTTTTTGCTGGCCAATTAGAAATTATCTAGCAGACTTTTCTGCTCAGGCTGGTTTCAAACTGTGATTCTCAGATTCCAGCCTCCTGAGTAACCACCTGTATCTGGCCTATAGCCATGTCTTCAAGTAGAGAGATCAACAGAACAGTTCTATCTTCCAGATGAGGAACTTTATAGGAAGCACAATTTAATGATTTGCACATGCCAAATGACACGGGTTTTGTCAGTTCATTCACTTGCGATTCTGCTGAATGAATTTATTATGTGTGATGTCACTTGCAAAATAACAATATTAGAAATATATGTAGCCATATTTACTTCACAAATAGCAAAAATAGGAAGTATTATTGAGTCAAGCTCACAATCTTAATCTTATATCGGGAAAAGTTTCAATTGTTTAGGTATAGCTTAAGAATTTTATAGGCATACAATAAAGCTATTGTAAAAAATTAATTTAAATTAAGACTCAATTAGGTAAACAGAAGAAAAAGTTAAATACAATGAATTGCCCTTTAATGTCAATAATTATGATTAACTTCTAAAATCTTAGAAAAATCTAATAAAAAGTAGCAAAAATATAATGTCAAGACTGGATTAAATAAAGTTAAAAATCTTTCTTTGTACTAAACAATCTTTCTTTACACCTCCAGAAAAGATAAGAAAAAGTTCTATTTCTCATATAAACTGTTTGACCTAAATTTTTAATTAGACTGATTCATCCTGGAGAATAGCAACATAGATTTATCTTATCAAGTGAGCTTCAAGAAAATATTAAAGGATGACTTTAACAAACACAATAAATTGAGACTCCTTAAACAGAAGCAGTTAAATCAATAAACATAAACATCACCCTCATTTTTGTCCTTTTTTTATAATGTAAACCATTCCGCCACAGAGCACATTCTGTATGTTAAAGATGTCATTTATTTTTGAAGTTTAAAAATAACAAAAAGGCTTTACCCTGTATATAAGAGGTACTCTTTTTATCCTTTTCTGAAACACTGACCTGTATGCTCATTTAAAAATGAACACCACATCTTTACAATATTAAATCTTTGTTTTGACCTATTAGTATTCACCAAAATGCCATTTTATAAAACTCAACACTGAATAGACAAGGCTGGAGGTGACCATCTGCAGCTTTAGACTCTGTGTTTGAATTGATGAAAAGAGCTTTGTATTTTCATTGCCAAGTTTGATTCTTCCTAGTCATTAGGCATTCTCCTCAGATCCCATCAATGAAGCCGTACTCTCTTACACCCATGTGTTAAATTCTCTTCCCCTCATGGTTTCCTTTGCCAGCTCCCCTCAAGAATGACTATTGGGTCTTAGCCACATTCTTCTCACAGCTGTGTTAAAAAAGAGCATCAGAAAGTCTTCCTAAAACCCATATGTGTATCTGGTCAGTTCTCTGTCTCAGGGTCACCTCACATTGTGGTGTGATTATACAGAGATTCATTCTTGTTCTTGAACTGTGCTACTCCCATCATTCTGGGAAAGATTAGGCCTGAGAGTCAGCAGTGGAAAACTTGTAAGACTGATGTGAAATACACAGGATTCAGCTCAGAAGGCAGATTAATTTAAAGAGGATGCTTCAAGATATTAATGAATATACAACATAAGGAAGAAAGAGGATACACTTCAGCTGCCACTATGTACAACATAAGGAAGAAAGAAGATACATTTCAGCTGCCACTATGTACAACATTGTCATGTTATTCCCCCCTCTTCTAATGTAAATGTTAAAAAGTAAAGTTTAGGCTGGGAATATGACCATATTCCCTGTAGTAAAGTGCTCCCCTGGGTTCGATTCTTTAGCACCACATATATAGAAAAAGCCGGAAGTGGTGCTGTGGCTCAAGTGGTAGAGTGCTAGCTTTGAGCAAAAAGAAGCCAGGGACAGTGCCTAGGCCCTGAGTTCAAGCCCCAGGACTGGCCAAAAAAAAAAAAGTAAAGTTTAGAAAGGCACTGGTGACTTATGCCTGTTATCCTAGCTATTTAGGAAGATTAGACCTAGAGGATTATAGTTCAAACTGAACCTAGGCAGAAAAGTCTGGAGACTCAGAAAAATGCCAGAAGAAGGTTGTGGCTCAAGTTGTGGAGTGCTATGAACAAAAAAGCCAAAAGTGTTTGAGTTCAAGTTCTGGTAGCAGTATGTACATGATGTACAGCAATGTATGATCTTATCATCAAACTCACAATGAAACAAGTAAAGGATTTATGCTGTAAATTTACTGAGGATAAAATGAACACATGACCAAATCCCTAATCTGGCAGGAAGACGCAGTCAATCCTAAAATCATAGAATCCAGGTAACCTTTGTCCTTTTACTTCCTCTTGGACTCAACTGAATTTTCCAAATTATATTTTCAGAATTTTCATCGTAGCAGGAGCCTGTATTTCATGCCTATCTACTCAGCAGTCTGAGATTTGAGGATTGTGATTTGAAGCCAGCTTGGTTAGGAAAGTGCCCAGGCATTCAGTTCAAGCCCTAGAACTAGAATCCACGCACATACATGCACGCGTGCTCACACACATACACACACACATACACACACACACAACCTACACCTAATAAGGAAGTTTTAAATGACTATTTGTTGTTTGGGTTTTTTGAGCAACTGTGGAGTTTAGCCATAAATTTCTTATAAACAAATGAAACCCTTATCTGCATAAAATTGCACATACTTTTTATACTAACAATGTCTAATCTATATTATTAAAAATAGAGACAATAGCCACAGCTAGTGGCTAATGTCTTTATCTTCTCAGGAGGCTGAGATCAGAGGACCACACTTCAATATTAGAACAGAAATGTTCACTACACTCCATTTCCTAAATAACCAGCAAAAAACAGACCTAGAAGCATGGTTCACGTCATAGAATGCCAGTTTAGCAAGCACAAGGCCCTGACTTCAAACACCAGTAACTAGTCTCACCCCAAATTAAAGAAATAAATGTTAAGAAAGCAAAGGGGAAGTTCTAAGTGAGTTGTAAAAAGTACTGAGAATAACAATTCATTCTAGCAAGCACAGTATATCAAATATTGAGATTAAGAAACATGTAAGTTAGAAACATGAAAACTTCTAAAAATCAAATTTCTATACTATGATTCCCTTTTCTCTTTACTATTATACAATAAACTTAAGGTTTCATAGTAACTAGTGTTATTAAGTAACCTTTCTTAGGGAATACAATTCAGTTTATCTTATTTTCATTAATTCTTAAACTATTCTCAAGTAAGATGGATGAGTTTCATACAGAAGTACCTACAGTAAGAAGGGGTTCCATTTGAGCCAAGAACAAAACCAAGGACAGACTCAAGCAAAATGACATTTGTTAGATCATATATTAACTCAAAGGAATTTAGGTTGCATATAAACGCATGTCTGTCTGAGCTATAAGAACTCTTGTAGTTTTCACACCTTATCAAGTTCTAGTCAAAATGTAAATGGTTATTGTTAAGATGATTCCAAAAGTTCAAGCCCCATAATTGGGGAGAGGGGGGACTTCAAAGAGAAAGGTAATCCATTACAAAAATATTTAATGGAACTGATAATTTAAATAAAATACATATTCTCTTGATAAAATCAAAGATTTGTAATATATAGGTTAATTATATAATTAGATAATTTTAAAGCACATTTATGATTCACAAATTCATAATATTAAATTCCTTAAAAACATGGCTTGTGTCTATGAATAAAAAAATTAAGCATATTTAGATGCCATACATCTTACAATCATTGCTTAGGAATCATCTGAGTCTACCATCGACATGTTAATAAGGATACAGTTATATGTAATTAGACACAGATTCAGAAGGTAGCTTTATTAAGGTGATATTTATCAAAGTAATTGGAGAGGGTATTTGAAAACAAACTCTTAACAATGAATTCACTAACATTATTTACTGAGTTATGTCTCATAATTCACAAAGTATTTAAATCTTACACACAGAAAAAAAATTTTGAAGGGGCGACTGAAGTGTGAATTCTAGGCCTTATGTATGCTTGTTTTAGAGATAGAGGAGAATTTTTTTTACCTAGGCTGTTCTCAAATTGCAGTCCTTTAGATCTCAGCCTCCTGTGTAGCTAGCATTTCAGGTGTGAGTCATGGTGCTGAGTTAAAAATGTACTTGAAGAAAAATTTCCAGAAAAGCTTAAAAACTTAAAGTCCTCTCCCTTAGTAATAGTATTAATGGATCAAAGTCAATTTTAAACATGAAGTATTGATTACGCTTTATGCTCAGCTAGAATATACAAAGCTTACTATGGGCAGTTATAACAGTAATTACAGTATTCATAAGGTCTAATGTCTTAAAATTAGCTCATAGTCTAAGCAAGAATTTACAGGAAAAATATCACAGAGTTGACACAAAGGAAAATAATTTTTATTGAAAATACCAAGTAACTGTAAAACAACTCACCATCTTTTCCTTCTTAACTACTTAAGACTATTTTAACATAATTATTTTTCTTTATGGAAAAACTCAGCTTCTGGAGATAGAAATCAAACAAGTCTAGTGAAGTCTTTGATGACATTAGTGGAACTGTTCTGCTCCTGTTCTCAGGACCCAAACATATCAATCCTGATTTATAATTCAGCCTACAAGTAGATTAAGCTTTTGAGTTTGTGCAAAGTATGTTTGTTCTACACTAAGAATCCTTATGTGACACACTGGTACACTTTGAAGGGAACTACAGACAGTTCTTACACATCAGCAGGTAAAGCAGGATGAGAATTCCCAATTCACAATTTCATTTGCGACATCCACTTCTTCAAATTAGTATTTGGCTAAGAGGCAGGGTTGTTAGCTTTACTTGTTTTTATTCCGTACTTAGTATCACTCAGAAGATTCAGGGTATACTATGCTTCATAAGTCAATTTATAATTTAAAAAACATCTATGAACTTTATCCAGATCTCTGATGTTTTACTTGCCCTATGAAAATTTAAATGAGTAGATCTCATGAAAATGTTAAGCAGTTTGATCATATCATTATAAATCTGGTCCACAATACAGATGCTATGGAACAATTATATGAATGGAAGACCCAGGTCACTGAAAGAACTTTTAACCTTATCAACATGATTATCATCACCTTTATTTTAAGCAACCATGTATTGTTTAAATATCCTGACTATAAAAATGTATTAAAAAATCTTTGGAACTTTTGTTTCAGTCCTTGAGAAGCATAACTATAATTGGAAAATAAAATATAGCAAAAAGCATCTTTGAGTTTTAAATTTCTCATGATGATAAAAACATGCATTTAATGAGTGGGTATGTCAATTTTTCATTAATAAATGAGGATTAGGGATGGTCTTTGGCAAAACTACTAAATGCAGTTTTTTTCACCAAGTTTCTATGTTCTATACTTACTTTTTAGTTCCCCTTATATTCACACAACTCTTCTCTCAAAAATCAAGTATCAGCAAAAGAAAAAAAAGCTAAATCACTGGGTGCCATTCTTTCAAAAACATACTCATTTTTAAAGGAGAAGCACACAAAATTAATAAATATTAATGGAAATACATAGAGTTTAATGCAAAGGAATGGCTTTTCAGTGGTGGAATTTTAGACTTTATGACAGCTGACAGAATGAGGTTTAGCATTCATTGACTTTTACTCGGTAAATATTTATATATTGGCTTCTGGATAGTAATTCTGAACAACTTTTCTTTCCAGGAATATACTTGTATGTTAAAAGAAAGGGTGTCGGATGGGCTAGGAATATGGCCTAGTAGCAGGAGTGCTTGCTTCGTATACATGAAGCCCTGGGTTCAATTCCTTAGCACCACATATATAGAAAACGGCCAGAAGTGGCGCTGTGGCTCAAGTGGCAGAGTGCTAGCCTTGAGCAAAAAGAAGCCAGAGACAGTGCTCAAGCCCTGAGTTCAAGCCCCAGGACTGGCAAAAATAAATACATAAATTTGGCTGGGAATATGGCCTACTGGCAAGAGTGCTTGCCTCATATACATGAAGCCCTGGGTTCGATTCCCCAGCACCACATATACAGAAAACGGCCAGAAGTGGCGCTGCGGCTCAAGTGGTAGAGTGCTAGCCTTGAGCAAAAAGAAGCCAGGGACAGTGCTCAGGCCCTGAGTCCAAGCCCCAGGACTGGCAACAACAACAAAAAAAAGAAAAAGAAAAATTGAACTTGATGGAAGTAAGTAGTTAGACCAAGGATTAAAGCCTGGTCATGAAATCCCAGTTCCTAGAAGAGGAGAAGGTGAGGTGGTGCTGGTGAGAGGAGGTGGGCAAAAGGAACTATAAAAGTCACTGCATAATTCAATGTTTTAAAAGAAAATGGCCAAGTGTACTTCTACACATCTTGAATCCAAATCTGAATTTTAAGCCATTCTATTACTGAAGATGTATACACATCTTTATTTTTTTTTTTTACCATGATCACAAATTAGCTGTATAATAAAAATATAGTTAAAATGGGCCATGGATTCAAGAAAGGAAATAATTTGTGACCTCCAAAAACTAACTTCAGCATTAGTTGCAGAAGAATGAATGGGAATTTAAAAATAGAGATGAGCCAACCAGGACCTGATAGTTCACAATTGTAATCCTAGCTACTTAAGAGGGTGAGATCTGAGGATCACAGTTTGACGCTAGTCAGGGTAGAAAAGTTTGTGAGACTCTTATCTCCAATTAACCACCAAAAAGTTGGAAGTGAAGATGTGACTCAAGTGTTAGAGTGCCCATTTTGAGAAAAAAAAAAAGCCAAGAAAATGTGCTGGGCCTGAGTTTAAGCTCCAGAATAACAGCACTCCCCACTCCCCCCCCCCCACACACAAAAAATTAGAGATAGTGATTATAGATCAGTTATTCAAGAACTTTGGTTGTGAAGATGTTTCCAAATATTTGTTAATAATAATAATTTCAGAGGGTATAGAAAAGACTAATTACTATCATACCAAGTCAGATTATTTGGTTTCTTTTCAAAGGCTAACTTTTCTCTTAAATGCCATAAAGACAGATATCCACGTAAACTGCAATGGAGATACACCCTGTCTACCAGATGGCAACTAAAAATGAGACACAGTAAAGTGAATATGCATAAAAATCCTGATAATCCCTCAATTCTGTTAATATTTCATAGTATTTTAACATTGAAATGGTTAACATTGTAATTTAACATTACTCTTTTGTAAATAGCATACATATGCTTCAATACTAACCACAGAGTGGTCATTTGTTAAAAAGTTTTTATCTGTCTGTGGTAAAATATGCAAAACATGGGTCATATTATATAGTTTGTCCAAGAGTGAAAATTCTTCAATTTCAAGGACTTGTGTGAGATGATTCTTATTCTACTTCTTAGTCTACAAAAGTTCTTCTTTTTTAACAAATGACCAAGCTCATTGATAGGAGGTAAAATTAAAAAACAAAATAAAAGTTGACATTTCAAAAATTGATTTGAAAATAGAATTACTTTCTACCAACTTATTCTCTACCAATTATTCTCTACCATTTCAGGCAATTTTGGTGATGTATGAAGACTAAGAAAACATGTACATTTTAATTTTTTGGAGATTTTGAGCAAAGATAGCTAAATCACATGCTGTCAAAATTACAGATGGCTATTTACAATGAAATTAGAGCCACCTACATGTTATGTTTTTCTTAGACTATTAATATACATTGTGAATAACTATATACAGTTTGAGACTGAATATAAAGCTAATCTTCAATCCTAAAAAATACTTAGATCAATCAAAAGTTTTAAACTATACTTGTAAAGATATGAAATCCCAAACTACCTTAAAATAGTCTTGAATAGAGATCCACCTGAATTTGGACTACTAATTTAAATTTCTGAGGTGTTAGGGGAAATGGTTTTAATGACTTATCTTCAAACAGAAGTAGGATACAATGTATCTTGAAGTGAGCATGACTTCATATGTGAAACTAAAAAGAAAATTAAGGAAACAAATGCATGTTTGAGAAACTGAATGTAAATAGGTATGTGAATGCTATAATATTATCTGCAATACAAAGAAAGTTAAAATGACTGGTTTTATTAAACCTTCTTCAGAAAATTCTATTATGTCCAAATTTCGTAAGTTACCAAGTAATTTCTCTGCCTGGTGAGCTGTTATCATTCTGCTAGCTGTTATAATAACTGAATTATTGTACAGCATTATTTAAATTTAATAGAATGCAAAGATCATAAATACAATTAAATAGACACAATTTTGCATTGTAAAAAGCTGCATTGAATACTTGAAAAGAACAATACAAGAAAGTTAATTTCACTGTTCAGGACTTTATGTATCTAGAGGTGTCAGATTGCAAGGTCAATGATCTCAACTCCAGCAGAGTTTACTGAAGGTCCATCAGTCTTGACTACCTTTTCCTCCTTCAAATAACTTTGGCTACTATGTCAATGTGGGGGGTGGAATGATTTTAACAGTATAGCCTTCACACAAAGACGAAGATCTCTTACTAAATAAAAACAAACTGACCTAAATAGTGACATCATCCCCCCAGGAAAATTACTTTTTGACCCTAAACAAGGTTATACGCAACCAATTTACTCCAGTTAAATCTACTTTTATGACCAACAAATTCACATCATTCAGTTCCCAAGTGAAATTTTTCATTGTTGTTATGTTTCAAAATTAAGGCAAGTTCATTTACTTACTTCTGTATTTTTTCACTGGCCACATGGGAGGCTTCTATGGCATGCTGGAGCTGTAACTCCATGTTTGCTTGCTCTGCTTGAGCTTGCTGCAGTTGGGTAGCCAGTTCTTCATTCTGTTGTTGAGTGATGAGAACAATGTTTTCTTGGTTTTTTAAAGCTTCTTCGTAGGTACTAAGAGTATGGTTAAACTGATCCTTCAAGTTTTCTTCTTGAGACAACGACTTGTGTAAACTGAGAAAATTAAAAAGTAATTTACATAAGAATAACGTAGACTGACCAATTACAAAAATCTCCATTTAGAATGGCCATTTATAAAAATCAACACAAAGTACTTAAATGTATAAAGGAAAAAATCATTTTTATATCATATTGTTGTGCTTGATCATTATTCTGTAAATTTGGTTATGTTCGGTAAGCTACCCAGACAAATGATTATCTATGCTACCAAAGCATACAGAAAGATGCTGCAAGATGTTAATTTAATTACATCAGTGTAAATATTACATTCAATTTTCTTTTAAAAGGAATAGCAGAGAGTTGGAAAATAAGGTATCCCTAGGTAAATAAAAGAATATAATAAGCTGCCTGGAAAAAAAAGTGAGGAGGGAATAGGTATCATTTTAGGAGATCTAGGGTCTATCTGCTAAGTATTTAATGAGAATGAATGAGGTTTGTGCAAATACTGATCAGTCTTCTACGCAGTCTTTTACTTTTCACAGTTGAGATATAAATGAACTTAAAAACCACCAGTCAGGTTGTACAGAAATAGCATGTATTCAGACATATTTTTATGATTAATGAACCTTATGCTAAATACATCTGCTCATTAAGTCATACAAAAATAGCATATAAATTAAGACTAAATGAATGCATAAGGAAATGCAGACAAATAGAATCCTAAAATGCTAAAGGTCAGATCTTTGATATGTCATTACACCTACCACCTGAGGTTATTTTGAAATGGCACCGAGCACCTCACTCAATTAAATAAAGACATTTTGAAAATATAAATATTTAATAAGGGAAATTTAAAATCCACATAGGAGATGTTCTTTTTTATTAAATAAAATCATTCCAGTATATGCATACAAAGGAAATGTCGATTGGAGACTTGAAGTACAACAATTGAACTTTATAACACAGGGGGATAATGTGAAATAAAGCAATATAATTCTTACAGAGGTGAAAAACTAGTCAGTGAACTTAAGCACTGGCCGATTATCTAGTGGGATATTTAAAAAAAAAAAGCAACGAAACTGTTCCAACTAAAGTGACTGTACATTTCTCCTTTGTAAGTTACCAGAAGCCTTTAGAGTATTCCCACTTTGGAGTAGGCATTACTCAGAATAAAATGAACATGACACAAGAAGACAACATTTCAAGAGAAATCATTTCAGAATTCAGACCAGTTCCTAACACAAGAGACTGTTGGCCAGCTCTGGTCTATTTAGTGCCACATATCAAATTAGAATGATATACAAATGGACATGTGATTGTATCCTTTATTCTGAAGCTCAAAAAGCTATTCATCATTCAAATGCCTTGGGTACCTTTTAGTTTCCAGCAAAAGAGAAGGAGTAGCTGTAATGATTGTGATTTTTTTTTCTCTAAAAACATAAAGCAGTTAAGAACCTGTTACAATATCTCTTAGATTGTTTTTTATTTTTATTTATTTATTTTTTGCCAGTCCTGGGACTGAACTTCAGGCCTGAGCACTGTCCCTGGCTTCTTTTTGCTCAAGGCTAGCACTCTACCACTTGAGCCACAGCGCCACTTCTGGCTTTTTCCATATATGTGGTGCTGAGGAATCAAACCCAGGGCTTCATGTATATGAGGCAAGCACTCTACCACTAGGCCATATTCCCACTGACATCTCTTAGATTGGAAAATAACAAGCTACATATTTTTTTAATTGTCAAGGTGTAATAAACTACATATTTTAACTCACTAAACCCGACATGAGGAGCATAGTCAATATTTCTTTTTAGCAAATAAAGAAAATGAAACAAAGAGAAGCATGTAATGTAACGAACATCATCTTCCTATCAGGTGCAGAATTAGAATCCACAGCCCTCCTCCCAGTGCTTGGAACACTCCTCTAAACTTGCAGTGTACAAAGCCCCATACCTCCTGGCATTTTTACCACCACACCTTTCAATCAGACATTCATTCAGTTTCTCAAGCACAGCAAGCTTTTTCCTGCCCAAGGTATTTGTTTGTATTACCTTTCCCTCCATGATTCCAACAGATAAACTTCTACTCACTAAGTCTCAGTGTAAACACTGCTTTCTCAGATAAATCTTGGTGACTCTTCCTGTTTAAAATGTTTCCTCTGTTTCATAGACTTTATGGTTTTCCTCTTTAGAACTTAGGCTAATTAGCATTTGAAATTTTTTTCATGTTGTGACTTACTTTTCCCTGCCAATGTATTAATAAACAGTTTTTAATTTCAAGGCCAAGTTTAGGTTAGTATTAATTTTAAGCTCTATTTAAATCTAATATTATGTAAGAATATAAGATCTTCCCTAAGGTCTTGAATAAATCAAAATGTTTATGCTTCGAAGTAAATTTTCCTATAGAAATGAAGGTGAAATAGCAAGAATATGTTCCTAGTACATATAAATCTATAACCATTGAGCTATTGATCTTCCCTCAACTGAAACTGGAGACCTGCTGTTAGCTTCCTCAGGGAATCTCATCACATTTAACCTCTTTCTAAAGTCACTTGTTTTCACATGTAGTTTTCTCCACAACAGCAGCATTACAACTTAATGGCACTTAAATCCTAGTACTTAATATAACACATTATAACTTACATTTTAAGTCTTTTTTTTTTTTTTTTTTTTTTTTTGGCCAGTCCTGGGCCTTGGACTCAGGGCCTGAGCACTGTCCCTGGCTTCCTTTTTGCTCAAGGCTAGCACTCTGCCACTTGAGCCACAGCACCACTTCTGGCCGTTTTCTGTATATGTGGTGCTGGGGAATCGAACCCAGGGCCTCATGTATACGAGGTAAGCTCTCTTGCCACTAGGCTATATCCCCAGCCCCTTAAGTCTTAATAAGAATAAATAAAGGGCTGGGATTATGGCCTAGTGGTAAAGTGCTTGCCTCATATACATGAAGCCCTGGTTCAATTCCTCAGCACCACATATATAGAAAAAGCCAGAAGTGGCTCTGTGGCTGAAGTGGTAGAGTGCTAGCCTTGAGCAAAAAGAAGCCAGGGACAGTGCTCAGGTCCTGAGCCCCAAGCCCCAGGACTGGCAAAAAACAAAACAAACAAAGAATAAATAAATACAGCAGAAGAACCACTCCATCATCCAGAAATTCAAAGCATGTAATGAGTTGTGTGGCTCACACAATATTCTTGTGCAATGGTAACGTATTTGTGATTGCCATGAAGGAAATGAGGTGCTATAATCCGTTATAAATCATATTTCCAGTTTAAAAATTATATAACGCTAATGAAAATTTTCAGTTTAGTATAGAAAGGGAGATTTTGAAATATTTTGCTTAGTAATATTTCATATTATATTTATAATTCATATTAACTAAGACTGTACATTATCTCTTATGCTGCTTACAATATAATGTCCAATGAAAAGACAAGTCAGATATTGTCCTTCAGTGAGCATGTTTTTTGTCTTTTCAGTGTTTCCTGATTTATTCCCTCATAATTTTCTTAACCCCTTGACTCTACTAATTAAAGTATCTAGGAACTTGCAGGTTTATGACTGTCTTATATATCTTTCAGATATTTATTTTCTCCTCAGTATACCTGCTTTCCTGTTCTACAAACTCTCTCAACTGTAATGTCACACATGGATTCAGCTAATTCATTCAACTGGTACTTTTCCACTTATTCCAAATTTTGTTACTCCTTTTCTCATTTCCTCTCTTGTCACCACAATCAAGCATTATTCAAGTCCTTACATGAAATCATTTAACTCACCATCCCATAACACACAGTACTCTTTTGTTCATGCTTCATTTATTTTATAGTAATTGCTCAATCATGTTTTCTCTATAAGCCGTTTATTTAAATTTAAGAGTTTTATATTTAAATGTAAAAGTATAATAAACACAAATAGTTCTAAACTGGAAATAATTCAGAGATCATTTTACAATGATATTTTTTTGTGTTTTTTTTTTTCACAACCAGAAGAATGTGATTATCATGCAGTAAAGACCTAATGTCTCCTATTGCAGAGAACAGAGAATTATCTACTCCAGTGTCAAAAATGTTGAACTTGACATCAATAAAAAGGTTTTGGGTTGGACTTAGAATATATAGATTCAAATTGTAGTCCTGTCATTTACTTTGTGTTTTACTCTAGAAAAAAGGCTTTATTCTGAAAATTAAGTTCTTTTTTTTTTTTTTTTTGGCCAGTCCAGGGGCTTGGACTCAGGGCCTGAGCACTGTCCCTGGCTTCTTTTTGCTCAAGGCTAGCACTCTGTCACTTGTGCCACAGCGCCACTTCTGGCCATTTTCTGTATATGTGGTGCTGGGGAATCCAACCCAGGGCCTCATGTATATGAGACAAGCACTCTTGCCACTAGGCCATATCCCCAACCCTGAAAATTAAGTTCTTGAACTCTAAAACTTTAGAAAAATCTCATGGAGTTTGCTGAAAGTGGAATGAGGTGATCTACATATATGAAAATATGTAATATAATACTTGGCCAAGAACAGGCATTTGTACCTACAAGAGTTTCAAAAGAAATCTCACTTATCTAGTTAACTTTGTATAATATATTATACAATACTTAGCTATTTAAATACATTGTGGAAAAATAGTTGCCTGCTTCCATGGGATTTTCATGAATGGAGAGAAGGAAATTAGAGGTTTCAACCTTTATTCACTTACTGATAACATTGTTAAGTCACTCTTTCTTAAAACAGAGGCAGATTTGGCTTGCTTTATTGAATAAATAAAACTAAAGGGAAGGGGGCTGGGGATATAGCCTAGTGGCTAGAGTGCCTGCCTCGGATACACGAGGCCCTAGGTTCGATTCCCCAGCACCACATATACAGAAAACGGCCAGAAGCGGCGCTGTGGCTCAAGTGGCGGAGTGCTAGCCTTGAGCGGGAAGAAGCCAGGGACAGTGCTCAGGCCCTGAGTCCAAGGCCCAGGACTGGCCAAAAAAAAAAAAAAAAAAAAAAAAAAAAAAAAAAAACTAAAGGGAAGGGACTTGGAATGTGGCTTAGAGGTAGAGTGCTTGCCTAGCATGCATGAAGCCTTGGGTTCGATTCCTCAGCATCACATGAACAGAAAAAGCCAGAAGGGGTGCTATGGCTTGAGGGGTAGAGAGCTAGCCTTGAACAAAAGAAGCCAGGGACAGTGCTCAAGCCCTGAGTCCAAGCCAAGAAAACAAACAAACAAACACCAAAACACTAAAAGGAGTATGAAAGACAAAAGTATGTACTATTTTTCTGAGAAGAAGTCAACAAAACTACATTCTGTAAAAATAAATAACTAAAAGAGCCAGGCGCTAGTGGCTCACATCTAGTGACTCTGGAGGCTGAGATCCTCAGATCTCAGCCAGGATAAAGAATCCCCATGAGATTCTTATTGCCAATAAACTATTCAGAAAAGCCAGAAGTGGCATTGTGGCTCAAGTGGTAGAATGCTAGTCTTGAGCACAAACAGGCACAAACTCACTGCCCAGGTCCTGAGTTCAAGCCCAGGACCAGCAAAAAAAAATAGCTGGAAGTGGAGCTGTGACTCAAGTCGTAGAGCACCAGATTTGATAAAAACATTGAGTACTCAGGCTTTGAGGTCTAGTACTTATATGCATGTGTGCACAAACACACATGCGTATTGAGTATTGACTAAATGTTTCAAATTAAAATAAATGGTATAAAGGAAGAGTTGAGATTTAGAGATACTATTGGTATTACCTGGAGGAAGGGTGAAGGAATATTTTCAGGATAGAGAACAGCATGAACAAAAATCTCAGTGAAAGGATATTGGAAGAGCTAAATGAAGCCTAGTTATGAAAGTGTTAAGAGCCCACTGAGAAATGGTTAGAATCAAGTCCTTTTGGAACACGAGAAATATTTTGTTCTTTAGGTTTGACAATTACAAGATATTGGTGACTTTTTACAGAGAAGGTCACAAGATTTACCATCTTCATCGATGTCACCACTTGAATCACTGGGTATTGTTATCTAACAGGGAGTAGGACTTATTAAAGTCTCCAGATATCCCAGTTTGTATAAAAGATTGGTTTCTTTAGGAGCAGGCTGGGATCATCTTTTAGAATAAAAGTATCTATGACTGTAGCCTTTACCTTTTCAACTTCAATTAAAAGTACTACCATCTGTTATGTACCCACTGGTGTAGGAAATTTTGCTAATAATTTTCTTTTAAAAATTATTGTAAAGGTGATGAACAGGTTATAGTTATGTAAGTAAGGTAATGAGTACATTTCGTTTTAAACACTGTTACCCCCAATAAAATACTTTTCAAAGCTTTATATGTTTTATTTATTGTAAGGCAATTCCTTCTGAATATATTTACTTTCCTTGATTTTCAAGACAATTATGGTTTCTGCTTATTTTGCTTGATGCTTCTCAATCTCCACTGGCAACTTCTTTTCTTCTATTTAACTCAAACCTGTTGGCATATTCTCTTCCTACTCATTCTCCCTAGACTTCAACCCACTCTTACAACTCAAGTCATCTATAATTCAAATCATCTATCTAACACTAATCACTCTTAATTATCTACATTATGGCTAATTCCTTTCCAGATCAGATATCTGTTCTAAATACCATATCTACATAACCACCTGTAGGTTATCTCCACTTAACCATTCTAAAAATTTCTACAACTCAATAGCTGAAACTGAACTCATTCTCATATTATACTTCTCTCCAAATGGGCCCTTCCTTTTCCCTGGATACACAACCTACATAATCATTTACGCTCCAAACCCATGCACCACGCTTAATATCTACATTCTCAAATCACAATCAAATCTTTTTATTTACTCTTAAGTCAATTTTGTATCTTTTGATTTCTTTTCAGCCCTATTCTCATTATCTACATTATAATTACTTAGTATGTCAGTTATTACATTCTTAGGTGGATTACTGTAATAAATGTTCTTATTTGTTCTTTCCCTTAAGTTTTCTAAACTACAGATGGTTTTTTCCAACATTGAAATTGAACTCAGAGCCTTGCATTTGCTCAGCTTGCTTCTTGTCAGCACTCTACCACTTGAGCCATACCTACAGCTCTGCTTTCTGTTGGTTTGTGCTGGAGATAAAGTCTCTTGGACTTCCCAGGCTGGCTTTGAACCATAATCCTCTGGATCTCAGTATCTTGATTAGCTAGGATTTAAAAACAAAACCACTGGTGCCCATCCAGATACTAATTTATTACTCCCTCAATTCAATCTCTTTAATGAATCCTCATCTTGGGGCATAGTTCAAATTCTTTAAACATATTTACAAGGTCCTGCATGTGTTTCATTTCCCATTGTTCCTTTTTTCATTCATAAACTTCTATTAGAATGAATAACTCACATCATGTACAACTCTGGCCCCATCTCCCTTTGTCTAACCTTTTCCTATTTATTCTTTCAAATTTCACTTTGCATATGAATTCATCCAGAAATAAACATTGGTATTTGGTTAGGTGATCCTCTCATGTACTTTCACATTGAATAGTGTGTTACAAAAAACAAACTAGCAAAGAAACAAACAACAACAACAACCCACCACTCTGTCATTTATTCTTTGGTCCTGGGGATCAAACTCAGGACACTGTACTTGCTAGGCAAGCACTTTGCCACTGAGCTACATCCCAGCCCAACCACACCACTTTTTTTTTTTGCCAGTTCTGGGGCTTGGACTCAGGGCCTGAGCACTGTCCCTGGCTTCTTTTTGCTCAAGGCTAGCACTCTGCCACTTGAGCCACTTCTGGCCGTTTTCTGTATATGTGGTGCTGGGGAATCGAACCCAAGGCCTCATGTATACGAGGCAAGCACTCTTGCCACTAGGCCATATCCCCGGCCCTGGCACACCACTTTAATCTTAATCTACCACCAAGAAAGGGGTTAAATAAATATTTGTGTGACGAATGAGTTAATTACAGATTCCTTATGCCTGTGTGGTTCTTAGATTTTGTTTTAATGTTCACAGGACATAAACAAATTGAATCTTTTCAATCAAATTTAAGCTATGGATATTTAGTAACAAATGTGGATTATAGGTTGGTTGCTTTGTGAAAACTAAGAGTAATAAACTAAGCTTTAAGAAGGAAATGAAATCAAGAAAAGTAAGCATAAAAATTTTCAATAAAGCTAGGCGTCAATGACTCACAGCTGTAATCCTAGCTACTCAGGTGTCTGAGTTCTGAGGATTTTAGTTCACAGTCCGTTGGGGCAGGAAATTCGACAAGATGCTCATCTCCAGTTAACCACGAAAAGCCGGAGTGGAGTTGTGGCTCAAGTGACACCTACATTGCAAAAGCTAGGGGTCAGCACCCAGGCTCTGAGTGCAAGCACTCTTTCTGGTACATACACACAAAATTCAATGAAGCCAGGCAGCAGAGGCTCAATCATGGCTAATTGGAAGGCTGAGATAGTTAAAATCAGGGTTTAAAGTCAGCCCAAGCAGAAGAAAATTCTGAGAGACCACTTCTCAGTGAAGAGCTGGACGCAATGGCATTTCTGTTATCCTAGCTGCAGGGAAGTCTAACATAGGGGAGACTATATCAATTGGAGCAGGAAATAGGACTCTATCTGAAACCAAACCAATCCAAACCACCACCACCAATAAAAACCCAGCAAAAATGAAGGACTGGAACTCAATGTTAGGAGTGCCAGCTAAGGAAGTGAGAGGACCTTGGTACAAATCCCAGTAATCATCCTCCACCACCCCCCAAAAAAAATTCAATGAGTTACTCCATCCTAGAATAAGATTTTAAATGCAATGTTTTACTAGAGTGTCAATGTAGAATTCAGTAATTTTCCTAGAGTACTGATAACAAGTGCTACTGGAGGACCCCCTTGTGGCTGAGTGAACACTTGCTTGTAGTGAAATAATTTTTTTTGAGCAGCTGGAGGAGGTGTGCGTGCGGAGCCTCTGAGCCACTGGCTAAAGTGGGCATTCTTGAGGCCATCTGCACCTTCTGACCGGGAAAAGATGGTCAACGTCTGGAAAGGAGTGCTTATAGAATGCGATCCTGCCATGAAGCAGTTCCTCTTGTACTTGGATGAGTCCAACGCACTGCGGAAGAAGTTCATCATCCAAGACATCGATGACACTCACGTCTTCAAAATAGCAGAGTTGGTTAATGTCCTCCAGGAGCGAGTAGGTGAATTGATGGACCAAATGCCTTTTCTCTTATCAAGAAGTGAAAATACTAAACATTGACCACTTAGGAATTACAAGCAGCAAATGTGAAAGACCGTCCCCATTTCGAATCATGTGATCAGTTAAACCTAGCAGATTGTTTAGGAGCATGTTGTGGGAAAGACTGTGGGATCATTTGTTCAAACAAAAGCCCCTGAACTGATTGTGTTGCACATTAGAGTTTATAAGAAAAAAAAAACTTTTAACAGTGGGCTATTCTTTTAGTAAAATAAAAATGCTTTTCTTACCTTTTTAATACTAATTTTTGCATTAATAATATGATGGAATATGCCATTAGATTTCCAGGGTGACTTAGATAATTACTTGTTCCTGTTCATAATTGTGAATTGTGTAGTATGAATGCTGTTGATATTTTTGTTTCAGTTATAAACTTCATAGATTTACTGTTTAAATAAAAATGCCAGGGTAGAAACTTTGGTAACGTTATATCCCCCCCCCCAAAATAAAAGAAATAATTTTTTTAAGGAACCATTCATTCCATTGATACTTATTGAGCAACCACACAAACACACACACACACACACACACACACACACACTCACACACAGTATGTAATGAGTTCAAGCAAAGTGTGTGGGGGTAACATTACAAAGCAGATAAAAATGTACACTTACAGTTTTTTGGGGTACAGGGATTGAACCCAGGGGTTAGCCTTGTACATGCTAAGAATGGGTTCTATCAGGCCCAGTTCCTATCTTGTAGATGTTTTACTTACCATTTTATCTTTATTATCAGGCAGAATGCACAGTAAGAATTTGTGAACTGTTTACTATTTCTTAAGGCCTGTATTAAATCTGATGCCTTCCATATTTCCTTTTGTGTTAATAGCCTTTTCATTCTAGATGAGATATCTTGTGGCCAGTCCTATAGATAAGAGGGGTGTGACAAGACTGTCCTGAGGGTAACCTGCACTTGTCTCCTATTTTCCTTTACCTCTTCGATTTTACAATGATTTCAATATAATTACTAAGATTTTAGCGAGTAGAATTTAAAACAGACTTCTTTGTGGTGGACAGAAAGTGAGTTATTGCAAATATTGTTTTACCATGGTTTTTCTTTTTACCATTTTGATTATGCTAATCATAAAGAAATATATTCATTTCCTCAGGATGGTCTTTAAGTTTAGCAAATGATAAAGGTGTCCTATTTTCCTTATTTAAAGAGATCAACTTATTTACTTCAATGTTCAGTAGTTTCCCTATGTAGAACAAGTAAGAATTGGACTTGATGAAATGAACTTAAGCTTCTATCAGACTGCTTTATCTACATGCTTTAGGGATTATAAAGATAAAAGTACAGTTATTGTTTCTTTCAGAGCTAAAACACTCAGTAAAGCATTTATAGAGGTGTCTTCAAAGGTATCTCAGCCAATAGATAACACAAAAAATGCCACATAATACATTTATAAGCATCAGAATTCTTTTTAAAAATGTAGCTAATAATCAGGAAGAATGCCATTTACTTTTGTTTGGGTCTCCAGGGAATATTGTTTACTTTGTTTTAAAATTTATGTTAGTCATTTGGTTATATGCCTTTTTTAATTAGCTTGAAGGAAGCAATCACTGGGGAGAAAGCGGAAATCAATTCTGATCCAATATTGATAGCTACTGTGCTGTAAACTATATGTCCTTTCTAATTAAATGTAAACATGTGCAGTTCTAAAGTCCAACAGCAATGACAACAGTCACTAGGCAAGATTGCTTAAGTACTGCTCAACTGATTTGCGTAGCTTTCCTTTCAAAGTTGTGCTTGTGCAATCATTGGTGGGGTGAATGCTGGTTGTAACTGACTTTTTTTTAG
The DNA here is from genome assembly GCF_023159225.1 of Perognathus longimembris pacificus. NCBI lineage: Eukaryota > Metazoa > Chordata > Mammalia > Rodentia > Heteromyidae > Perognathus > Perognathus longimembris. Next base: position 11,668,922 of record NC_063174.1, on the reverse strand, counting down.
GCCATCTTCAGAGAAAAGATTTGACAAGAATGTAGAGTGCTCTGTAATACTTAAAGTTACTTATTAACTCTGTCCTTCTGATAGCTAATCAATGGCACTGCACAGAGTGAAATTTGGTGCACTAAACTGCCCCCTTGCCCAAAGCCAAGTCTTGGTAAATATTTAATGGCTGTAAAGGTGTTTTGCTAGTTATCAAACTGATAGGTTAAAGGACTCTTAAAAGCAACTTTATCTTTCCTTCCCTTCCATAAATAATTTGCTTAGCAATATAAAGTGTAGGTATAAAAGCATTTGGAGTATTTCATTTTATTGAGTTTTCTGTTCAGAAAAAGACCAACTTAGAATTAACATAATGTTCATTGCAGTCACATACTGTGTCACTTAAACATAAGAGGAAAAAAGCCACCACAAGCCTTTTTCTCCTTGGTAAAGTGCCAATTTAAAGTATAAAACAACCCAACCCCTTTCACTTTACTAAACACTACACTAGATGTGTTCAAAACCTGTTGTACAGCTGCTCTCTCATAAGGAAATGTTATAAAGTTTCTGTTGCTATAGAGTTACAACATACTCTGTAAAATCAGGAGATACTTGAAGTTCTGCTCTTTATTTAACACATATTATTAAGTTTTACACATTTATCTTTTTAAGGATGAGTATTTTAAAGAAAACACCAAAAAAAACCACACACACACAAAAAAAAAAAGAAAAGAAAAGAAAAGAAAAAGAAAAGAACTCTTGGGCACTGGTGGCTCACTCCAGTAATCCAAGATATCCAGAAGGTTGACATCTGAGAATCACAGTTTGAAGCTTGCCAGGGCAGGAAAGTCCCTGTGACTCTTATCTACAATTAAGCACAAAAAATTAGGAAGTAGAGACATAGCTCCAGTGGCAGAGCACTAGCCTTGAACAAAAAAGCTCAGGGACAGTGATCAGGGCCTGAGTTCAAGCCCCAGGACCAGTGCCAAACAAATAAGCAAGCAAGTAAAACAAACCCCCCAGATCATAAAGCTATCTGGGTTGATTATCTTTTACATTTATGGCCCAGTGGCAAGACAGAAAAAATATGTTTTTAAATGAAGTCCCTACAGACTTAAATTTATTAGAATATTTCTTCAGTTATTTTCCTTTCCTTTTGCTTTTTGAGAATACTAGGATTTGAACTCAGGGCTTCAAGCTTAAGCCATACCTCCAAAGCTGATTTTTTTTTTACTTGTATTTATTTTGTACTTATAAATCTTAAGGGAAGTGAACACATTTGTTTTTTACACTGTCCCAAGAAACACCTTAACATATATTTCAGCGTAAAAATGTAATATAGTAAATACTGATTGACAATAAATTTTAATGGTCCAACTATAAAAAAGCCATAATTATTTCCCTAAATATTAAATAAAAGCTAGTGACTCCAAACACTGTACTCAATGACTCTTCAATAAGCTTACTCTATAAGAAGGATTGAAAGTGGAAATAAAGTATTTGTAGAAGGTAAGTTTCAGAATAGAAAAAATGTAACCCAATATGCCAGATTTGAGGTATGAACACTGAATTTGGTGATATTGGGCTGGTCTATTTATTTTACTTCATGGAAGACTGAAAGAAATGCTTGTACTTTTTTATGGTCTGACACAGCTGGTGTATAGAAGAAAAACCACTTTTTACTGTCAGAAACTAAAGAAGTTATTTTTTAAGATTTTTAACTGATGGACTAAATGCTATATATTTTCTCCTAAAATTCAGCCAATGGATTGTTTAATAATATTGTATATTTTTGAAAGGACAAGACATTATGCTCCAGATTTAAGAAGAGTCTGTACATTGATGATCTATAATATATCAAAGTTTAAAGAGATAGCATAGAACAGACATGATTTAAAACTGGTATTTCTGGCTTGTGCCTCTTAACAACATGTCTACAATGATCTTGATCTCTGAAATGTTATATATTTTCCTACTTCTCAAGTTTTGTCCCAGGGCACAGGTGAAACCAGAACTAAAGGCAGGCCAGCAGGCACGTTTAGTCCTCTCATCTAAAATGGACATAAAAACCTCATAAGAATAAGTTGAATCTTTCTAGATTTAGTTTGGCCTTCTACTGCGGGCTCACAGTCCACAATGCAATCTTCTGGGTTTAATACACTTACAAGGAAAGAAACAGTAAGAACAGAAAGAATCACGTGAGACTATTTAGGATCAGGGCTTTTAAGAGATGTAAATCACTTCTGGTCCCATCTTACTGATTAGACCAGTCTTCAAAAATGACAGAAAGAGAAAGCAGGTTTGGTGAATATCCTGCAGATTCTGTTCCAATTATTTATTTTCAAATTTTGTGTTTTAAAGAGAAACAAAATAAAATGATATACTCTCCATCAGAAAAAAAAAGAGTAAGTTGTAGACATAATGGTAGTTTACTCATCTTGCACAGGTAAACAATTACTTATAGAAATAGAAAAAAATGTAAATGGAGTAAACAGCTAATGAAATAGATGATCATAAACAGAAAATTTAAAAAGTAGTTTGCGATTCACAATTATATGTGCGTGCAAAGACAAACAGTACCAATGATACTCCATCAGCAAGTTAATTTCTAATCCTAGATAATATGCCGTGTGATAGTACACATGATTGAATTCTATATTCTCAGAAATTATCTGGTTTGGAGAACAAACATATGATAGGATTACCTGACCCAGACTGAGAGAGGGATCATCAGGACATCTTGGAAGAAATGATCACTGCCTTAGCTGAGACTTGAAAAAGAGTTTATGAGATAAGGAAAAATAAAGGATGTTTAAACTAGAGATTATGTTCAAACTATAGTCCGTTCAAATTATACATCAGCATGATGGTAGGAAAAGACCATGGTTGAAAATACTTAACTTTTATGAACTTGAAAATATAGTTAGTTCTAAGCAGGAACTTTTGGATCTTTAGAATGTGGTTGAGGGAAAAATTTGTTAACGTGGAAAAAATAAAGTACTTATTTCTCTAAGTAGTATATCTTGATACCCAGAAAAGTGTTATTATATGATTTCTTAGAAATCAATGTGGGGAAACCTTTGAGCCTGGTGGAGAACGTGATCGTTGTCATTCACTCATCTAATATTTGCAGAGTATCAACTTTGACATTATTCAAGGTAATAGGGATAGAAAAAGGTACTAACTCATGGAACTCTCAGAATAAAGTTTATCTAGCTTCAGGAAGGAAACAGTTGGCAGATATAATCCATTTCTGGATACATCTGTTATGAGGCTCTGACAGCTCATCAATTTCCTATATGCATTCATGGCTTCAAGATTCTAATTCTTAGATTTAAAAAAAACTAATGATTTATTTCAAGTTTTATATTTTTCCTATGTGTCTTCTTTTTATATTGTGTTTCTCTAAAGTAAATTTCCTGTCAACAAAGTACATCTTGGTATGATATGTTCTTTTATAATTTTAAAGGTATCTACAAGTATTATACAAATTAAATTACAATTTTAAGAATGAGTAATAGTAATTCCTTGAAAACTCTCTGTAAAATAAGTTTTGTGCATAAGTGCTTATTTTCCAAGATAATATATTCTTATGAGAAAAAAGCCTAAATTTGTTTATTTTAAGGAAAAGAACTAAATCATAACAGTAGCTTATGATTCATAATAATTTAGATGACTATCTTTATGGATGTTTTGGTAATTTCTGCTTGTAGAAGATTATGCTTGGGAGTGACAAATACGATGACCATACAAACTTTCTGCATGGTCTGACTTTCAAATCATGATCCTCAGGTCTTAGGATCCTTAGGATCCCTAGGATTATAGGCATGAAGCCACCAGTGCCCAGCTTAATTAATTTATTTTAATATAGAAATGATGTTTGAATAAAGCAATCCAATTGTGTAAACCAACTAGTTTGAGCAATTAAAGGAGCTCACAGTGAAATATATGTTCAACAAAATGTTATTTTCATAAAGTAAGCTTAAATTTCTAAAGCCCAGGATTAAAAAAATCCATTTCTAAAAATGTGATATATATAACACATGGAATTTTACTCATCCATTAGAAGGACTATTATACCATTTGTAAAGTAGTGTAAAGACCTGGAAAAAAATCATATTAAGTGAAGTAAGTTAGGCCCAGAGAGATGAAGTATGCATGTTTTACCTTATATATGGGAGTTAGATTTAGCTTATGAACTTATAAGTAAATATGTTAGGTAGTATGTAAGTATTAACTGAAATATGGTAGATGCAAGGGAGAACTCAAACAGTGTAATTCTTTAGAAAGGCCTCTCAGTAGACAAGTGGATCAGGAAATGTGGTACATATACACAGTGGAATCCTATGCCTCTATCAAAAAGAATGGCATTGCCCTATTCATAAGGAAATGGAAAAAAAAATACTAAGTGAGGTTTCCCTCATATGGAATAATTAGTACATGTTTAGGCTAGTCATAGTTAGTTAAAAAAAAGAATGAAAAATCCATATCTATAATACCAAGCATAATAAAGAACATCCCTGCACTAAGAAAGTCAGTGTGTAGTTAAGGAGACAGATAATTAGAATACAACTCTGCAGGAGACAAGCACATCTCCCTTGGCCAGCAAAGGGGAGAACAGCAATAGGTTATTTGGAAGAGAACAGTTTCTGAAATGAATGCATGAAACTGAAGCATGCTACTGGAAAACAAAAACAATACATGTGTAGTGGTGGTATGACCTTAAGCACATAACAGGAAAATATAAGGTAACTACAGAGAAATTATTAAGGAGACTACTTCAGTAGTTCAAGTAAGATGGTAAAGAATTCAACAAGGTATTGTTAATGGCAATGGAAAAAGAGAAGGTCAGAAAATACTGAAGAAAGAAATTTGATGGAATTTGTTGACTCATAGGCATTCAGAAGGAAGAGTAGCTTTATAAGGAAATTGCTGCTTTTAATATTAGACATTTAAATTGGGCTGTCCAGGAAATATTAAGCAGAAAGGCCCAACAGATAATTTTGATAGTAAAACAGAAACTAAACAAGAGGCAGGGCAGGGTAGTAAACATACCTGCAGGTCTGTCTTTTGGAGTGATCAAAAGGTAGGTGAGGGTTAAGCATAGGAGTGAAGGCAATAAATGATGATCTATAGAATAATTATTACAAAAAATCGCTAAAAGATAATTACAATAAAATCAGATTAATTCTAAATAAAATAAAGAATAAAAATATTGTGTGCTCAGAACTAAGAAAAGACTTATTCCATGGTAAACATTATGTTATTTGGCAGACGGAGATCTGAGGCCCTTTCCCAACCAATGGCTGGGCAGTTATTCCAAGGCCCACAGGAAAGCACAAGGCTCAAATTCAGATATCTGGAATAAAGCAATATCCTATCTCGACAATAACCAACACACACACAAAAAAGGCTGAAGATATGGCTCAAGTAGTAGAGTATTTGTATAGCAATTGCAAAGCTCTGAGTTCAATCAGTACACCAAAAACAATTTTTTTTAAATCAAGGATTAGCCTTCAATGAGATACATTCAAATATTGAATTTTGAGGACAAAAAGGAAAGAAAGTGAATAACTAAGAAGTAACTGACTAAATATCCCAGACAAGTTCTGCATCTAAAAGGAAACATTTCCCATGCAAGAAACACTGACTTGTATTAGGATACCTTAAGATTCCAACTCCATTTCTGCCATTAATAAACCATCTGCTTCTGTTCCTGTTCTCCTTCTCTAGATCTGATTCTAAACTCATAGGTAAAAATAAATATAACTGGTTTTATTTAAAGTGCCTCTGGGGGCATGTAGATACATTATATCTAATCTGTTCAATGATCTTTAAGGGTAGTTACAATTGCTATTAAAAATGTGGGAAAAGGAGCTAAGGAAACTAATTTATTCAGTCAAGAAAGAAAATGTCTGAACCAGAATGCCAACCATTACATACCTTCTTCCAAAGGCAATATTTTTGTTTTTCAAAACATCACTTTGTTAAGACTCTTCAGCTTTAAAAAGTTGTTTTTTTTTTTTTTTTGCCAGTCATGGGTCTTGGACTCAGGGCCTGAAAACTGTCCCTGGCTCCTTTTTGCTCAAGGCTAGCACTCTGCCATTTGAGCCACAGCACCACTTCTGGCCGTTTTCTATATATGTGGTGCTGGGGAATCGAACTCAGGACTTCATGTATGCGAGGCAAGCACTCTTGCCACTAGGCCATATTCCCAGCCCTGAAAAGTTATTTTTTTAATGTTCCTTAAGTGTTTTTTTTTTATCAGAAATTATGTTGTTATAATAAAAATGATTTGGTTTTTTTTAGCCCCCACTAATAGTTAATAATTCACAGCAGGTGCTGGTACTCACACTTATTGTCCTAGCTACCTAGGAAGCTCCAATTAACTATAAACAGCAAACAGCTGGAAGTGGTGCTGTGTCTCAAGTAGCAGAGCTCCAGTGTTGAGCAAAAAAGCTCAGTGACAGTGCCCAGGCCCCGAGTTCAAGCAGCAGGACTAGCAAAAAAATATTACATGTTCATCAAACAACCATTCTGGTGTTCTGGCCTTGTGTGAGGTCACTGGCTACCGAAATACTCCACATAATTGGCTACCAACAAATCTGAGGAATGAGATGTTTCTACTGAGATGAAGGTTCCAGATAAAATGCCAATACTCAGCAGAGAAAGAGAAGCTGTCTCCAAGGTCAAGGATATCTATAGTAAACTAGCAATTTAGACAGCTATTGATCAGAAAGTTGACACAGGAGCTGAGGCCTGATGCTCACACCTGTAATCCTCGCTTTTCAGGAGGCTGAGATCCCCATCTGAAGCTAGCCAGGCTATACAAACCTGAGATTCTTATCTCCCATTAACCAGCAAAGGCCAAAGTGGAGCTGTGGCTCAAGTGGTAGAACACCAGCCTTAGGTGAACTCAGGAACAGTGCCCAGGCAGAGTCTGAGTTCCAAGCCCCAGTACCTACTCCCCACCCCACACAAATAAACATGTAAGAATCATATCCTTGTCTTTATCGTCTCTTCAGCATTACAGAAAACTTGCCAGGTGAGCAGTTGAGCACACAATCATTGTACTAGTGCAAGGTTTTGGAGAACGAGGAGCAGTTGTTCACTCACTGGTACCAGTCAGACTACAGTGGCAACAGTTCCAAATTAAAGACACAATTCAGTTTACATCTGTTACAAAAATGTCCTCCAAGAACCTTCGGAGCCATAATGATAGCCATGAAAATAAAAAGGGGTCTCAGCAAGGTGAAATTTACTTCTGTTCAGGAGGGTGCAGCCATCAGCTAGAAATCTGGCCAGCAAGCACACCAGCTTTAACAATTTAGTGACCAATGTTTTATCAAGTGTAATGAACCCTAGAATAAATTCTAAATTCTATTATGTACCACGTTGAAAATTAGTTATGGGATCTTAAGAAAATCATTGTGTATTTTTTTCACCCATTAAACCATTTATAGGAAGATAACTGATGCTATGAAAGGAAAAAAAATCTTGTCACTTTGATATGGAATAGACAAGGGGTATATATAACAATGTAATTGTTTATCACAAGTCTAAGGAAGCTTTTCTTAAAGAAAACATAGTTTTAATACTTCTTGCATGATTTAATAGTAAAGATCATCAGATGAGAACTAAAGGAAATTTCTTTCATTGGTAAATAAAATACATATGCTAACATTTGCTTTCCAATCCATTGCTGCTGATGCTTAACACCACTGCCTGGTATTTGAAAGGCAATTCCTTAGAAGGCCATTTAACTAAAAATACCTAAGGACCAAAGCTTAAGGAAGAGAGAATGAACATCCTGATACTTGACATTAATCACACTAACTCAGAGTTCCTAACAGACGGTTCTGGCATTATTCCTAACTGGAAGACACTGAAAATAAAGCACAAGGCTTTAAAGTTAATGGGAGTTATGCAATTGAAACACTTTGTCAACTTGATAATATGCCCCTCAGTTATTATTCATGGATAGTGCCATTTGTCTGTTTAATCAAGGGTTAAAACATATGCAGTAATTCCCTATTTTCACAATATTCTTTTTGACAATAAAGATAACAACTATGAGAACAGTTTTTAGCTGGCTAAACCTGATGTACTGGTTTTGTTAATAAAAAAATTCATGACAATTAATGAAATGGATCTATTAAAGACAGTCTCCCAAAGTTGTATAGCTGCCACACCTACAAATGAACTCCTCATGACCTATATTATTCAGAAAGAACTGTAGTAACTTGCAGTAAAATTTGTTACATACAAAAGACTCAAATCAAAGCATTACTCAGAAGCCGGCAAGACACTTCAAGTAAAGAATGCTTGATATGGCCACCTTTAGTCCAGGTTTCTTTTACTCCTTATGCTTATGAGACTATGTCTGTAATTCATGCTTTTCTATTGCATTAGATTTTAGTAAATGTGAATCTACATTTAAACATTCTTTTCAAGCTGTGTTTCAGATTTCATATTTTGTCTTTCTAACTGCACTGAAAAGAGAAACTATTTAGTAGCCATATCTCCTTTTCATCTCAAGTCCTTAATGGTCAAGTGTTAGGTAAAGAGAATTAAAAAAACGACCCCTATGCTTCCTAATGGCTTGTTTGAAATGCTTTGACAAACAGAAATTAAGGGAACATTTGTTTTACAATTTCTTCTTTTTAAATCCTTTGTTTTATCTAGGTCATGCTTTGATTAAAATGGATGTCAATAATTCTTTTTCTATTCTCATTAAGTAATTTGTTATGGTTATCACAAATAACAATTCATTTCAATGCAAAAGAATCAGCATTCAGAAAGCTAAGCTAATAATGACAGACTTTTTTCTCTCCTGTCCCCACCCACAAGTTGTATAGTTCATTTTCAACATAGTATCCACTGAGTATCACTGCTGCATATGTTCACCTTTTGTCCCACCATTTTTGTGTTCCCCTTCACGCTCCAGAGACAGATAAATTTCTGTGTTCCCCCTTACTCTCCCAAAGACAGGTAAAGACAAAAGGAAAAGAAAACAAAAACAGCAATAGGGGAAAAAATCCTCTTGTTTCTATTTCCTGGAGTTAATTTTGATAAGTATTGTTTTTTATTTGTTTGTTTGTTTGTTTGTTGCCAGTCCTGGGACTTGAACTGGGCCTGGGTACGATTTATGAGTTTCTTTTGCACTTGAGTCACAGCACCACTTCTGGGTTTTTTGAGTAGTTTATTGGAGATAAGAGTCTCATGGACTTTCCTGCCCAGGACGGCTTCAAACCATGATCCTCAGATCTCAGCCTCCTGAGTAGCTACAGGACTGAGCCACCATTGCCAACTTGGTAAATATTATTTTATATGATCAGATACACATAGGTACTGTTCCTTTGTGTTCCTCTCCTAAGAATATCCTTCTTTGGTCTCACTGTATGCAAATGCCCAGAGGCTTGTATAATTTATCATGTAATTGTGTATTTTTTTTAACTATCCAGTGTGTTTACTTGTAGATTTTTTTTTTTTTTTTTTTTTGCCAGTTGTGGACCTTGGACTCAGGGCCTGAGCACTGTCCCTGGCTTCTGTTTGCTCAAGGCTAGCTCTCTGCCACTTGAGCCACAGCACCACCTCTGGCCATTTTCTGTATATGTGGTGCTGGGGACTTGAACCCAGGGCTTCATGTATGGGAGGCAAGCACTCTTGCCACTAGGCCATATTCCCAGCCCCACTTGTAGATTTATAGGCACATTCTAGCTATCACAAATGAGGGAAATCATTGAAAAACTGGGAGTGCACAAAGAAAGGAATATCACCTTTACAATTACAATTCAAAAAATGCATTAAAATAATGAAGTAAAATGAGCTACAAAAAAAGAATGAGGGCTGGGAATGTGGCTTAGCAGTAGAGTGCTTTCCTAAGAGGCATGAAGCCCTGGGTTCAAGTCCTCAGCACCACATACACAGAAAAGGCCAGAAGTGGCGCTGTGGCTCAAGTGGTAGAGCTCTAGCCTTGAGCAAAAAGAAGCCAGGGACAGTGATCAGGCCTGGAGTTCAAGCCACAGGACTGGCAAAAAACAAAACAAAACAAAACAAAAAACAAAAAAGAATGCTAGACTTAAAATAGCAGATGAATGTGTTGCCTTACAATGATTGAGTTATAAGCTTTTGATTTGTAAACTTCTCTAACTAAAGATGGCTTACCAAATTTAAACTTTTTATTTAATTAAATATTTCTTTATTGCTATTATAAAGGTGATATACAGAAGGGTTACAGTTACATAAGTCAGGTAATGAGTTTGGGACGTCACCCCTTCTTTTGCTCTCTCCCAGTTTTGACTTCTAGAGCTTCTCTACTTGCAAGTTTTATAGTTTTCTCTTTTTGCGAGCCCTGGGGCTTGGACTCAGGGCCTGAGCTCTGTTCCTGGCTTCTTTTTGCTCAAGGCTAGCACTCTACCACTTCAGCCACAGAGCCACTTCTGGCCTTTTCTGTTTATGTGGTGTTGAGGAATTGAACCTAGGGCTTTGTGTGTGCTAGGCAAGCACTCTACCACCAAGCCACATTCCCAGCCCTATAGTTTTTTTTTTTTTACCATAGCATCTACTGAGTATCACTCCTGTATTAGTTGACCCTATGTCCCTCCATTTCTGGGTATTTTAAACTTTTATTTAGAAATAAAAGGCTTTAACAACTGTAACAGCTCGGGGGAAGGTGGGAGGACTGGAGAGGGGAAGGTGAGTGAAAAATGAGGGAGGAGGTAACAAGTTTGATAAGAAATGTACACATGAAACTGTAACCCCTCTGTACATCACTTTGACAATAAATAAATCTATTAAAAAGAAATAAAAGGTTTAAAAAAATCTCAGAAATACCCATGTAGAAGAAATACTAAGATTCTGAAAGGTTATCTCAATAGCTTCCTTCTTTTTCTTCTACAAATATTAGTTGAGCAGCTACACCAAAATGTGCAAGACCATGGAGATATGGTACAGAGGTGATTTAGGAGATGATACACAGCTGAACAAATAAGATGAAGGGTTCACAAGTGTTGGGATGAGAGTGCAGAATGTATAGCAGTGTGTATAAGTAACTAATACTACTCTAGGGAAGAGACGTCAGGAAGAATTCCATAGAAAATATTCATCTTGATGAGTAAATATGATGTAGATTTAAAAAAAAAACACCTTAAAAACACATTGCATAGAGGCAAGGTCCCATATTCCTGCTGCATATGTATGCTATCCCATGCATTTCCTCCTACCCCTACTCCCAAGATGATTCTGAAATAAAAACATCACAAATCATTAAAAAATAAACTTATGAAAGAGCAGAGAGCGGGGAGTGCAGGTAGTAATCACACCTCGTGAGAAATTTTAATACCATCTGGAAGACAGAAAGTTGATGCGCATCAGGAGAAGAAAAGCTCTCTAGAGGAGGTGCTTGGCTTTGGGCAACCACGTGACTGAGGGAGGGTTGAAAAACAGGGTCTTAAAGAAAAGGACTAAATAAAAGGCTCAATAAACTAGACTTTTCTCTTTACCTGCCTTCTTTTCTCTAAAGAAACTCACTAAACTGAGCAATGAGTTACCTGGAGAAAGCTAGTCTACCCCAAGCCAAACATTCCTTGTTTTGACACCTTTGGGGATTGATTTATCCACTAGTTAAAACTAAAATAGAATTGATCATGGTACTCTCACAAGATTCCAACTTAAGAGAGTAACAGATCTACTTACATAGCCTACACCACTCAGTACTTCACTTTGAATTATGGAAAACAATCAATGCTGAGGAACACAGGATGAAAAAGAAAGCAGAATATATACAGAAAGACTCATCTCCAAAGAAACAGTTCAGGAAAAACCAAAAAGTATAGACAGAAATATAAAAGACATTAAGAGAATTATATAAAATCAGGATGCTATGAAAATGGAATTTAAACAACATCTTTTTAAGAGGCTAAAATACACATTTAGTAAATAAAACTTAATAGGAGGGCCAGGTACCAATGACTAATTCCTGTAATACTAGCTACTCATGAGGCTGAGATCTGGAAATGTCTAGTTGAAGCCAGCCCAGGAAGAACAATTCACTCTTCTATCTCTAAGACAATGAGGAGAAAGCTGGGCTGGAGATGTGCCGCAAGCAATAAAGTACCAGCCTAATAAGCGTGAAACTCTGAGTTTACATCCCAGTACTGTAAAACACACACACACACACACACACACACACACCACCCTAAGTCTAAAACTTACTGGAATGACATGAATATATAGGAAGGTATACAACTTTAATGCAACTGCACTATACACTTAAAAAGACTTTTTTCAAAAGAAAAGCTTTATGTTAGATATATTTCACTACCATGTAGAAGAAGCAGCTAACTATCATTCTCTCCTTCTAAGAAATGGGTACTCATCTCAACACAATGAAATGGGGGTGCATGGAGTACGTTTCCATTCATAACTTTCACATTCAGGTTCCAGTCTCAGATCTTGCAACAAAAGGATCCTGAGAAAAGGCAGTTTCTCCTTCTCTTCCATCAGCTCCCTCCATAAAATAATGCCTAGTGCATAGTTTTTGTCATCATCATCATCATTACCATGATCATGATCATGATCATCATCGTTGTTGTCGTCATCATCATCAAAGACATCATTTGAGTTTAATGCCCAAGAATGACTTCACATGCCAGTGACTAACAATGTTATGGACAATTATTTCTTTTCCCCATTACTGCTTCCTTGTCAAGGAAACTTGTCATTTTCATAAGATAATAAATGTGGTTTATTGGGAGAATGGATTCACTGAGATCTGCCATTTGTTTAATAACAGCTCACCTTCAGCAATTCTTTGAGATCAAGTCACTCAAGAGCAGTTTCTTGCAAGTACTTTCCCAAGTGTTTCCTGAACTTCTATCTTCCAAAATGCCATCTCTTATTTGTCTGAGGTGTCTTTGGGGAGAAGAAGATTCCTTCATCAACAGGAGGACGGGGGAAGTCCGTCAGACCCAAGCCAATGTCCTGCCACAGCTGCCATGGGAAATCACTCCTGAGCACCCAAAGTTGCATCTGCTTGGCATTCTTTGGCTGCATTGCTATGTTGCCTAAATGGACTCAGGAAAGACACATTCAGTGGTGGAAGTAGAGCGAGGAAGATGATTCTTTTCTTCTCCTCAGTAAAGACTTTCCAAGGTACTTAGCCCTTCCATGGGAGCCCAGACTCGAACTCTTATTTGCCACAGAGCATAAGATGCTGTATAAAAGAACTCAGGCATTTTTCTTTTTAAATTTACAGGACATAGTAGTGCCCACTGTGTTAAACATATCACTCATTTCTGAGATAACAGACAATTTCATAAAATTTAAAAACAAACAAAAGGTGGGCAATGTGGCTTGAGCTTGTAATCCTAGGTACTCAGGAGGCTGAGATCTGAGAATCACAGTTCAAAGCCTGCCAGGGCAGTAAAGTCCATGACTCTTACCTTCAATAAACTACTCAGAAAAAAGCTAGAAGTCGCTTTGTAGCTCAAGAGGTCTAGCCTTGGGCCAACAAAGCTCAGGGACAGCTCCAGAGTTGAAGCTCCAAGACCAACACACATGCACAAACCACCACCACCAACAAAACAAACAAACACAAAATAAAACCAAAACCAATTAAAAAGAAAAAGGTGTAAACTTTTACTTAACTTTTTAAATGGGAAATTTTCCCCAGAAGCTAAATCAGCAGCAGTTGTAGAAATTTTGTGTCTTTAGAAAACTTACTTTATGCCAGTAAATAGAATGCTACTTAAAAACAACAAAGTAGTTTTGGTTTTTTTGTCTATGCAAACAATGGTCCACATACAGTGGGGAGAAAAAACAAAAACAGGACTTGAAATAACATTGAAGAAAGTTCGAAGACTATGCGCATTAGAAATTTAAGTATTTAAGACAGGTGCCAATGGCTCATCCCTGTAATCCTAGCTACTCAGGAGGCTAAGAAATGAGGATCACAGTTCAAAGCCAACTCTGGTAGAAAATTCTGGGAAAGACTATCTCCAAAATGACTAACAAAAGCTGGGCAGGAAGTGTGACTCAAGTAGTTGTGAGTAAGGAAGCTGACCAGGTGTGTAAGTAGAAGCATCAGTAAGAGAAAAAAGAAAAAGAAATTTAGATACTTAGAAATTATAAAGAGAAATACCAATCAATACAATCGATGGCAATTAGAAAACCAGAAAAAGACATCAGAGGTTAAAAAAAAGAGGATAGAAAGTTGTATTAAGTAATCTTATGAAGCAGTCACTAGAGGCGAAAGGTGAGAATCTTCACATTGAAAACATCTATAAGTAAAGATCACAATAAATGAAAGAAGATCCATCCAGAGATATCTCCTAACGAGCTGTCACAACACTAAGGTGAAAATAAATGATATCTTCCAGAATAAACAGTTTACAGAACAAGATTGATTTTATTTGTGGCAGAATCAGTTAACCAGAGCAGAAAAAGATAAAAGTAACCATAAAGTTTTGAAAGGATATAATGTTTAAATTTTGAATTCTATAGTCAGAAAACTTCTCTGTGAGTTCCATAAAGAATGGAGAGAGAGAAAGATAGGGAAATTAATGAATAAGGGAAGTGAGGAGGATCCTAGAATGACAACCATGCAGCAGCCTAGATAGCAAGCTGCAGGTCCACACTAGCAGTAGCACAGCATGAGAAAAGCTGAAATAATAAAACACTGATCCAAGAAAAAGAAAAGTAATTAGAAATTTCAGGCAGGATGAAAAAAAAAACACCTATAAGAAAGTCATGGCTGAACTAAGAAACAAACATAAAATATGGTATAACTTTCAGTACTTGATGGAGTATTAAATGAATCCTTTTGTCTTGATCCAAAGAACATTCTGTTTGGCACAGGGTTGACAAATTCAATCCAAAGGAATACAACTATAATTCTACCACATGGCTAGCATAGTTAAAAAAGCTGTTTCTTCATTTTGAAATCCAATATCAACTTGTACAAGAAGAAATGAATAATATAATGGAAAATTTCATTGAAGGACATGGTAAGGGAAAAGATAAGAATATAAAATACCAAGTCTTCATGTTTATGCAACTTGTTGACTTTTCTAGGATTCTGAGACATAAAAAATTCTTCTCAGTTTGGATGTTTACTATTTCAATGTTTTCCTCCCTTCCTCCCTGGCTTCCTCCCTCCCTCCCCCCCACCTTTCTTTCTTTTTTTGTTGGTCCTGGGGCTTGAACTCTGGGCCAGGAAGCTGTCTCTGAGCTCCTTTTGCTCAAGGCTAGCACTCTATCACATGAGCTACAGCACCACTAGTGGCTTTTTCTGTGATTAGAGATAAGAATCTCACAGACTTTCCTGCCCTGGCTGGCTTTGAACTGCTATCTTCATACCTCAGCCTCTTGAGTAGCTAGGATTACAGGCATGAGCCATTGGTGCCTGGCTTCAATGTTTTCTTTAACAACACATTTTGTCAATGTTCATGAATATAAAATTTTTAAATATAGCCTGAATGCACATATACCTTACTAATGTGAATTTGGAGAATGTAGATTTTCACTGCTTAAGCATTTCTTCCATTTTTTTTTTTGGCCAGTCCTGGGCCTTGGACTCAGGGCCTGAGCTCTGTCCCTGGCTTCTTCCCGCTCAAGGCTAGCACTCTGCCACCTGAGCCACAGCGCCCCTTCTGGCCGTTTTCCATATATGTGGTGCTGGGGAATCGAACAGAAAGCTTCATGTGTAGGAGGCAAGCGCTCTTGCCACTAGGCCATATTCCCAGCCCCTCTTCCATTTTTTTATTGATAGAATTTATCACTGAAACTACTAATAGGGAATTAAGAGAAAATTGAATAAGCTATTGATTCTTAGAATTTTGTCGTTGAGTTAGGAGCAACCTGTCTGGTCAAGTACCAGGTATGGAATGTGAAAATTACTTCTCAGGTGACAGAATGAAGAATGTGATCTTGCTTGCCATTCCTTATTTTCTTTTTTGGCATAAACCAGAAATTATTTTAAGGTTGTTTTTAAGAATGTTTATTTAATACTGAATGAGTGAGAAAACTTGGTTATTGAAAAATTAATTCCTGAAGAACTTAGAGACATAAAATGGAAAATGTCTACATATAATTTGGACATAGAGTATCCTTCTTTACAAAATTAATTAGTGAAAAAACAATTATCTAATATATATGAGTATTGATTCTGAAATTTAAGAACTTGTTCTTTTACTAAAATCAAGAGCATAAATGAAGATCTAGTGCTTAAACATTCCTTTGAGGAGTCTCTCTCCTATTGTCTATTTCCTTGCTAAGCCTACAAGTCTGATTTTAAAAGGCAAAAGCACCACAAATAATGACAGTAAGTTCCTTGTCAAGGTTTTAAGACCATCTCAAATGTTTAAGGATAAGCTCTTGAGGCTTTGAAAGTTGCTCTATTTTTGTTAGCTATAAACATTATTTGTTGAGAAATAAAACAATTCGCCATGAATAAGGAAAGCCAGTAAGTACTATTTGCAAGTGTAAACTATTCTGCCATATATTAGAACCTATTTATAATAACATCAATTAAAACAAATATAATTTTCTGCCAGTGACACTAAAAGCACTTTGTAACTAAACTACTACAGAAACGAGTTTCAAACTAAGAAGCATATACAGCTAGGGTACCTGATTCAATGCCTTGTTTCACAGTATGTGAGAATGTTGAAAGGGGTAACACTGATCAAGATGCATTGTATTTTGTTGTTAAATGACTTGTGTGTACAACTACTTAAAGATAATAAAAAATAAAGAAAGCAAAAAATATGTGCTGCATTCTGCATTCTCTCTCCTGTCTGACATCAGCCATAGCTGACAATGCTGTAGTATAGCTCCTTTTCCTTAAAAGGAAAATTGGCAGGTACTAAAGAGTTCAAAAGGACAGTTTGTACTTAACTGTCGTTTTTCTCTCTGATGCAGTGATTGAAATAATGAATATGAAACTGTTTTGGAGAGAAACATTTTGTTTTCTCTTTGAGAACATATCCACACTGCATCTCTATACTGAGAGGTATTTGAAAGGTACTCTTCCTTAAGGATTGTTTGATAAAATTAGCTG
Source organism: Perognathus longimembris pacificus (assembly GCF_023159225.1). NCBI lineage: Eukaryota > Metazoa > Chordata > Mammalia > Rodentia > Heteromyidae > Perognathus > Perognathus longimembris. Next base: position 11,651,881 of record NC_063174.1, on the reverse strand, counting down.
ATGGCCAATTGTTCTAAACTCTGGCTGCAGTCTTGCTCTTCTGTGTCAATAGGCAAGTCATTTGGCTGCTTTAGTTCATGTGCTAACAATCACTAACTGCCTTTCTACCCATACATTGAAAAGATAGGTAAAAATATTCTTTACATTCTTGAAGCAAAATAAAGTCACATTATATCTGTATTATTAAAAAACAGAGAGCTCACTGGAATTAAGGTATTAGAATGAACACATAAGTCATGTTGACTCTAGCTGCCAGCGGGAGTAAAATGCAAATCAGCAGCATCAACAAATAGTACTGAATTATCCACAGGCACATATCATTGTTCTGCCTCTTGTTTCTCTATTTAAATTTAACATGCTCTTATTCTTGTAGCTTGTAATACATACAAATGCAGGATACAAAGAAATAACTGGGCAAGTGTTAAGCATTTCAGTGCCAGGTGAATACATCTAGAAACTGTGATTGGAAAGGCTATATAAACCAACAGTGAATTGAGCAAAGTAGAATCAATCTAGGTTACACTTTTTGGAAGCTAAAACATGGTATGTACAACTTCTTCAAAGTGTGACAGGCTTCCCTTACTGACGTCAGAGTCAGAAATCAGGATAGTTAGAGAGTACTCACGTATAAATAATTATTTATCACCAACTATCAGTCAGGAAGTATATTAGTACAGGAATCAAAAGTTAAAAAGTTCTTGCCACTTCCTTGAAAAAAATGTGAGGTAAGGTCAGATGATGATGATGATTATAATTACATTTACATATAAGCAGGCCAAAGGTACAATCATTATTTTCTGAACAGGAGAATTGCCATGTCTTATTTTGTTTTGATTGGTCATTGGGCTTGCACTCAGGGACTGAGCACTGTCCCTGAGCTCTTCTGCTCAACGCTAACTCTACAACTTTGAGCCACAATGCCACCTCTGGTTTTCTGGTGGTTAATTGGAGGTCAGAGTCTTACAGACTTTGCTGCCCAGGCTGGCTTCATACCATGATTCTCAGATCTCAGCCTTCTGCATAGCTAGGATTGCAGACATGAGCCATAAGCACGTGCTTTGCTATGTAATCTTGTTGAAAATAAATTCATTGTGTGTGTGTGTGTGTGTGTGTGTGTGTGATGATCTGATTGTCATTTCACCAATAACAGTGTCTTGATATCGAAGAGTTTACAGAGTATATCTTGAAATCAGATGATATAATTGTTTCTTTTATCACATTGCTTTGATAATTCTATGTCATTTACATTTCATGTACATTTTAGCATTAGCTTGTTAATATTTATAATTAAGACTTATGTAATGTTCATTAAGATAATGCTTAGTCTACAGATCACTTTGAAGAGAATTATTATCTTGGTTTTAGCATATCTTAAAAACACTGTTATTTCTGCACTTATTTTTTCCATAATTGCCTTCGGCAACTTCCTGTGGTTTTCGAGTACTGTTTTAAATTTGTCCATAAATTTTAAAAATAATTTTGATACTTACAAAACTGTTTCTTTTTTACATTGAGACATAACACAGTATCTTTTTTTAATCAAGTTAATGTTGGCAATTATACTGATTTTCAAGAGAAAAAGTATTGTAACCTGGAAATGGTGCAGTATTCTTTTTATGTATTGCTAGATTTTCTTTGCCAGTTTTTGTTGAGGGCTTTATGTCTATGTTCAAGAGGGATATCAGTCTGTAGGTTTTATTTCTTGTTATGCCTCTGTCTGGTTTTTAAACTAACATAAAACTGATGTCATCAATTGAGTTGAAACTCTTTCCTACTCTACTTAAAAAATGATTGTATTAAAATTATTTTATCTTGTATAAATGGTTAGAAAAACTCACCATGATAACATCTGGCCATGAAGTTCCTCTGTAGAATGCTTTAAATTATGAATTCAATTATTTTAATAGAATGCTGTTCAGAGAATTTTTTTCTTTTTATATCAGTGTGGGCATATCTCTAGACTCAATTCTATGTCAACCCATATGCTACTACTGCACTGTTGTGATTTATACATGTTTGTAGTAAGTTTTGAAAGTAGGAAATAAGAGTCTGCCTCGTTTGTGTTTTTAAACACTTTCAGCTAATCTTTTCAATTTAGGATCAGCTTTTAGTTTGGACAATGAAATCAGCTGGGATTCTGAAAAGAATTATACTGAATCTGTAGATCAATTTGAAGAGTCTTACCATCTTAACTTCTGTTCATGAGAACAGATGTTTTCCATTTCTTTATTTGCTGTTAACACTGTTCTTTTAGATTCCAAAGAATAATTTTTACAATACTTTTCCTATATCTATTCCAACGTATTTGTTCCTTTTGATGCTATTTATTTCAAAGTATTTGTTCCTTTTGAAGTCCTATTTTAAGTGCACTTTTCTTGATTTTATTTTTGGCTTATTCACTTTAAGTGTATAAAAACACAAGTGAACTAGGGAAGGGAAGGGGAATATCAAAATGGAGAGATAAAGGGTATAAGGTGAACCAATGCAACAGCAATACTTACAAAACTATATGCTATAATCTAACTGTACAACTCATGGGGGTAGGAGAAAAATGAGGGAGGAGGTACCTAATTTGATAAGAAATCCACTCACTGCCTTACGTATGAAACTGAAAACCCTCTCTATATCACTTTGACAATAAATAAATTAAAAATAACACAAGTGATGTGTGCATATAGATTTTTACTCTGCAAAATTATCAAACTTACTAGTTTGAATAGTTTGTGAATTTCTTAAGCTTTTCTGCATATATGATTATGTTATTGAACAGTTCTACCTCTTTACCATCTGGAAGCCTTTTACACAATTTCTTGCCTAAATGATCTGACTGTAACCTCTAGTACAGCGTTAAATACAAAAGGGGACATCCTTGTCTTGCTTGTGATCTGAGGGGAAACAAGCATCCACCTTTTACATTAAGTATGTGATCCCTGTGGGTTTTTCACAGATGCCTATTATGGGCTTACAAGTTCCTCTTTCTCTAGTTTGCTTAGTATTTTGTTGGAAGGCTATTGGGTTTTTTCAAATGCTTCTTTTGTAACTATTAAGATGATCAATTTTCACTTTTTATTCTAGTTAAAGGGTACATGAAATAGCTTTTGGTATTTTCTATAAGTATATTGGTATCAGATATTTTTTAAAATAAATATTTTAAGTATTGCTTAGCTGACAAAAATGTTATGTGTTTTCTTTGCACAAACTAGGTGTCTGTCATATTGTCACATACTTATACTTATCATACAATTTTTTCTTTCATGTTTACTTCTAACATGTTTTCAACTTCAAAATATTATTGATAACTAATTACAATATATTTATTTCCTCAATATTAAAAGAATACAGAATAGTCCTCAATATTAAAAGAATAAATATAGAATAAACCAAAAACTTCATTCAATGTTAACTATATCATGAAGATATAATCATCAACATTAACTGTAGAAACTATAACATACAAAGATTTTTTTTTTTAAATATGGAAGTTGTGAGGCTGGAATTCAGGGCCTGGGTACACTCACTGAGCTCTTTTTTGCTCAAGGCTAGCACTTTACCACTTTAAGCCACAGCGCCACTTCTGTTTTGGAGTTATTGGGGTTATTTTTTGTTGGTTTTTTTTGAGTGGTTAACTGGAGATAAGAGTCTCATGGGGACTTTTCTGCCTTGCCTGGCTTCAAACAAAGATCCTTAGATCTCTGCCTCCTCAGTAGCAGGATTACAGGAGTAAGCCACCAGCACCTAACAAAGAAAAATTTTAAACAAGCAATTTTAATGAAAAAGATGGAGTAGAAATTGCATACTAATAATATATGTGTGTCAGCTGTAATGTGCTGATTAAAACAAATTGTTGAGCTAATATGACACTTAGGAGATAATGAGAAGTTTTAACACTGTCTAGGCATTTGGTGTTATTAGGAAATTACTGTTGCTGGGTGCTGGTTGCTCAAGCTTGTAATCCTAGCTACTCAGGGGGCTGAGATCTGAGGATCATAGTTCAAAGGCAGACTGGTCAGAAAAGTCCATGAAACTGTGAACTCCAATTAACCACCAAAAAGCTAGAAGTGGAGCTGTCGCTCAAGTGGTCATGTACTAGCCTTGAGCATGAAAGATCAGATACAGGGTACAGGCTCTGAGTTCAAGCCACAAGACCAGTAAACAACAACAACAACTCCCCCTCTCCACATTCAATTTTATTCAAATTACAGAAATATTTGAGCATCAGTTATATTGCTAATGTTTTAAAGAATAAGTTCCAGATTCTCAAGGCTTTCCAGGAAAAATGGAAGATTAAAATGAAGTGCATTTTGGCATTAAGATTTCTAGTGTATTACAATATGCTCATTACAGCTTTTTCACTTTTGCTTCAACTTTCCTTTAAGGATAATGTTTTTTCTCTCCTCTTCACAGAATTCTATCTTATTCATATCCAGTTTCCAAGAATTCTAGGAAAGCTTATCTACTCTAGACAATAAAATCCTTCCACTTTATAATGTTCTATGAAAATGTTCCATCATTTAAATTTAAATATACATATCTATATCTACACAAATATATATGGTTCTCTCTATATAAATATATACATATATATATACATATACACACATACATACATACATACATACATACATATGGGCCTCTTAATACATTCACACAGAACTGAAATTGGCTATCTGGTTAATGAATAGTTCTAAATGTGGTTATTATTATGCTACTGATTGTATTATGGCACTGATAAAACAACAAAGTAATACTATAACATACTAATAACAATAAAGTATTATAATTGTGTGGATAAAGTCATGATCAGGAAGAGTATTTGCCTTTTGTAGCCTGATATTTTATACTAGAATTTAAAGGTTCTCAAAAAACAACACAAAACAATTCAGTGGTATTCTATTTAAAAATACATATATTGACTGCAGTTGTCATTTCTTTTTTTTTTTTTTTTTTGGCCAGTCCTGGGCCTTGGACTCAGGGCCTAAGCACTGTCCCTGGCTTCTTCCCGCTCAAGGCTAGCACTCTGCCACTTGAGCCACAGCGCCACTCCTGGCCATTTTCTGTATATGTGGTGCTGGGGAATCGAACCCAGGGCCTCATGTATATGAGGCAGGCACTCTTGCCACTAGGCCATATCCCCAGCCCCTGCAGTTGTCATTTCTATAGGTTGGTTGAACACAAAGACTACTAAATTCCAAAGCAGGTCAGCTTCTTTTACTATCTTTACCATGGACTCAGTAGGGTTTTTTATAGTAAGCATATCAAGCATCTTCAAACCAGGAAAATAGTGCTAAAGTACTAGCTATGTCTTGGGACATTTCTGATGGAGATGGAAATGGAGGAAGCTTTCTCCTAGACAGAGTTAAAGGCCCATCAGAAGAGTTACTTGTTTTCTTTAGTCACTGGTCATAGTGTGGCCTAGGGCATGTCAACGCACTGCTCTGAGATTTAATTTCCCCATTTATAAGAGGGGTAATTTCTCACAAGGATTTGTAAGGATTAAAGAAGATAATGTAAGTACTACACTCAAAGATACAAGATAATAGAAATTAGAAATGTGACTTTATAAAATTACATCCTTTATTGTTGTCTGACATAACAACTTTGGTAGAAAACACTGGCAGAAATGCTACAAATGAGTGTGTATTGTGTGAAAACATGTCTTGATGGATTAGGAGTGAAAAAATTATTAAATAGATATGTCAATATAGTTTTGAGTATTTAAATATAATTTTATGAATTAAAAAGGCATAGAAAGTTTAAAGTAAAAAACAACAACAACCTACAAACTTAATCTCAGTCCAGTATGTAATTCTGATGGATGTTTTCTTCAAGTGCTATACAAGTAGAAAAAAAACTATCATGTGAGTCCAGTAAAAATTGGCCCCCCCACAAAAAATAATGGTTCCATATTGCTGTCACAATGTTGTATTTAGAACTTAAAACATGAAATGACTCAAATATGTATGAACAGACTCTCAAAGAATAGCAAATGATACCAATATAAATTCACACAAAGATTATAATAGCAGCGGTTCACCTTTCTTAATACTTACTTCTGTACTCAAGTGATGTAGAAAGAATTGTATGCACATTATTTCATTTGACTATTCCCAATGATATCAGGCAGGCATAATTACAATTCCTATTTTACAGGTCAGGAAATTGAGAATTTGAGAGGATAATTACCTGTCAAAGGTTATTCACTAGAAAGTCAGGACCTGCACCATCTGTCTTACTGTAGTGTTTGTTAGCTCTGAATTAAAAATTATGGAAAGAATGCAAAACAAAAATTTTATAAACAAAAAAGATGATAAAGCAGATTTAGAAATATATGAAGTCTTCATTCTGGATTATAATTTAGGTCAATAACATGCCTAACTTTGTAAAAGCAAGTCTTAACCTTTCTTTCATAGAGCTGATGTTTTAGACAACTACTTAAAGATAATAAAATAGAAAATTAAAAAGTGTTTTTGTAGCTCTGAACACCTAACCAAGCTTCACAAAACAACTATACTTTGTATGGTGTCAAGTATATTAAAATATTTATCAAATTAAAATTTCTTTTTTTTTTTGGCCAGTCCTGGGCCTTGGACTCAGGGCCTGAGCACTATCCCTGGCTTCTTTTTGCTCAAGGCTAGCACTCTGCCACTTGAGCCACAGCGCCCCTTCTGGCCGTTTTTCCATATATGTGGTGCTGGGGAATTGAACCCAGGGCCTCATGTATAGGAGGCAGGCACTCTTGCCACTAGGCCATATCCCCAGCTCCCAGATTAAAATTTCTAATAAAATGAAACTAAAAAATTCATAGGCAGCTATTGAACTTGCTAATTACTGCACACAGTAACTATTGTTTATTTCTGATTCAATCAAACCCAGCAAATTTTAGGAAATACTGGGGAAATATCTTGACCTACACTAATAGAATATAGCAATAGTCATAAACTCCTTACAAAATAAGAGACAATGTACAACATCATTTAGAACTTAGCAACAAAGCAGTTAAGTAGGTTAAACCATGAGTAAACTCAAAAGTTTCTTAAATATTTTAGGGTAGAAATATTAAGTGGGTCATATTTTATTCTGATCTGAATTTATAAACTAACTTTTGTTTGTAGTTAGGGGAAATACTTAGTCAAGTGTGTTTTGAGCATGGTAACTATTGTAAAAGCCATGTTAACTCTAGAGAACAACTATTTCATAATATAAAGAATGAACCCCTAGCTACTTCATATATAATTGAATCTTGAATATTTACACACTAAAATGCCTAACTGGAGGTAAACATTTATCCTTTTGGGAGAGGCCTAGGTAGAAAAACCCCATGGCAAAATAACAATATTAAGTCCCGGATATCTGTGTGAACTGCCAGTGCCACCCAGTCTTAAAAATACTGCTGGATCCTTATCCTTGGTCAATATTTACTAAGCTCTTTATGACAGCAGTGGCATTAGTAAGTTTATAGAAATCAAGAGTAGCTTTAGGATGTCAGCTTATTATATCTTGTACTATATACATATACATATACATATATATATATATATATATATATATATATATATATATATATACACACACACACACACATGCTTTTGGAATGGTTTGTCTTTTTACCCTTTGTCTCTCGATTATGGTATTCCCTTTCCTTTCCCTAGTTCTAATACATGTATATACAGTATCCAAGGTACTAAGATCAGATACAGTGATAGCAGGGATAAAACCACAGAAAGGGAATAAGAGAGAAAAGAAAAAGGGTACGGTTTTACATGGTATGTTGAAAATAACTACAACAATGATATACAACTTGTTTCCATTATGTGGAGTTCATTTCACTTAGCATCATCTTATGTGTTCATAAGGGCATAACTGTTGGGTTCTTGTGATCTTCTACTATGACTAGCCAAAACATGTATTAATTATTCCCTATGAAGGAAACCATAAAGCCCATGTTCTTTGGGTCTGATTCCCTTCACTTGTATGATTTTTTCCAAGTCCTTCCGTTTCCTTATGAATGGGGAAGTGTCGTTCTTTCTGATAGAGGCATATAATTCCACTGTGTAGCCTGAACATGCCTAATTTTGTCTGGGTGAACTTTTTTTTCTTTGGCCAGTCCTGGGCCTTGGACTCAGGGCCTGAGCACTGTCCCTGGCTTCTTCTTGCTCAAGGCTAGCACTCTGCCACTTGAGCCACAGCGCCACTTCTGGCCATTTTCTGTATATGTGGTGCTGGGGAATCGAACCCAGGGCCTTATATATACAAGGCAAGCACTCTTGCCACTAGGCCATATCCCCAGCCCCTGGGTGAACTTTCTTGAAATAAAAGTTAACTCTCTTTTTTCACTTTCATTTCTAGCCATACCAATGTTCATAGAATTAAAAATTTCAGCATAGCACCCTCTTCCTCACCGGTTGTCATGATCCCTCATTCCTTCCAAGAAAGAAGAATGTTAAGATTAATACTTATTTTGTGTTTTTTTTTTGGAGGGGGGTTGGTTATGTTTTTCTAAACATCTTATTTTATTTTTAGATCTATTTGAGCTCTTCAATGTATTCTCAAAAAACAATTACAAATATGTAACAAACCTAAAATACAAGCAAGATGTTATTTATGTATGTATTTTTCATAGGTAGATATATTTTGGATTCAACTCTCATATATTCTGCCTTATTTATGAAGTATGACACTGAAACAGTTTTATTAGATATTTATTTCTAGGACCATTATTTATAGATATTTATGTAGGCTATTACAGGTAAGAGTCTTTTAAAAATTACATACTCATTTTTCTAATTTATAAAAAGGAATTCATGCTCATAACAACTCAACACTTTACCAGGCATGAGCTAAAAGTTAAAAACTTTCTATCTTCCTCCTCATATATGTTCATTCACTTATTCACTCAACACTTGATCATCCTAATGTACACTGATTCATGTATAGATGAAATAATAAACAAAATAAAACTTTTGTCTATGAATAACAGATTCTACAGAACCATTTACAGTTCTAACATAGGACAGTTCCTTGTAGGTATGACTATTACAGAAAATAACAAGAGAAAAAGAATAAAAGCATATAATGAGGGTATAGACTATTTTGGCTGATGTGCTCAAGAATATTAAGCAGAGAGCCAGACTAAGTAAGCAGACCCATGTGATATTCTGGGGGTAAAACAGTTCAGGCAGAGAAAAAAAAAATCAAGGTGTTGAGATAGGAAGATGCTTAGAATGTTTGAGATAATTAATAGAGCAAGTGTGGTTGGAGTAAACCAAGAGGAGAAACATGTTAAGTAATGAAATTTGAGAGGTATCTGAGGCTAGAGTACATATTTGTATATGTGTACAAATACCTTTCCAATAAATGAGAGCACAACACATAAGTGGGCACATAAATTTAAATACCTGTTAGACTCAGGAGATGACTTGAACACATGATATGAGCGAAATGGAAAGTGAGGTTAAATGTTCCTTTTAAAGAAGGTAACTTTTGCATAGCTACAGGTCAATTGTTGAAATGCACAAGAGTGATGGTTAATTTGGTGTACCAATATGGCTAGGCTGTGACACCCAGATATTTGGTCAAACAACAGTCTAGATATAGCTATTTTTTTTCAGATGTGATTACCATTTAAATTAGAAGGCTTTGAGTAAAGCAGATTATCTCCATAATGTGGGTAAGCCTCATATAGTGAAGGGCTTCAGAGGAAAAAAAAAATTGATTCCTGGAGAGGAAGAAATTCCATATCATGACTCCTAGTTTTGAAGCTGGCCCACTTCCCTAAAGATTTCAGAAAGTCTCTTTCTTTCTATAGGCATAGTTTTGTCTTCTTTCTCTGGATGACCCTGATTAATGAATGTCAGGTCATAATCCTAAGGATTTCATGTTGACAGGTCTCCAAGCTTTTATTTTGGCAACTAATTTGTTTTCAAACAACATGTAGACGCACACACCCCCCAAAAAAACCCACAAAAAGCCAAACACCCAGAAACAAGCAAAATCTGTTCCGCTGGAAGTTTCTAAATCATGCTTAGGATAAGACATAACTGTAAAGAATATTAGATAGTAATATAGTATTTACTACTTTTTTAACTCTAATTTCAAGAAAAGGAAAATACAAATAAATGATTTTGAAATACAAACACTGTAAATCTATTGTAATCTCATAAACTTTGTTGGTAGGTGATATACTTACTTTGTTATTTAGAGACTTTATTTTGCCCTACACCTCTATAATGACTGGGCTACATTCATGTTATGTCCAAACAAGTAACTCAAGTTATACGTGTATCACCTAATACTTATTATATACATTGCACAGAAAACTACTGTGGAGAAGAAACTTGGATTCCAAAAAAAGTTCACTTATTGTATTAAATTTGATTGTTTACTCACTTTGCACATGTTTATAAAAGGGCTGTTATATGTAATTATATGTATTATATATATATTTATACTTACTTTAAAGTATAAAAGCCCTAGCAAGAACATCGAGACATTATGATTGCAAGGGAAAAATGAAGTGTTAATCACAACAGGAACCATAGGGAAATTCTAAAGAGAATGATATTAGAAAAGAATTAATGAAATAGTTGGCACTTAACCTAAGTCATGAAAGTTCTTAAGAAAAAGACAAGTAGGGATGGAATCTTGCATGAAGAATCAGTGACATAGGGAAAACACAACCTGCAAACTGTTGATGACATCCATGCCACAATGAACAATTTATTTTGTGCTTATACCTGATTGTCAATTCAGCGCAATGAGTATTTGTTGACTGTCTACTTCACGAAGGAAGTGTATTGGTGACACAAATAGGAGTGAAAATGGGAAGCCAAAGATGAGCAGTAAAGTATTAAAACAGTATAGAGTTCAGAAAGAAGAGCCGGTAACAATATAAAAAAGTTCATGAATGTTGGAGAAAAATGTTTGTGATTTATTTTACAGGTAATGTATTTTAAACACTGTTGGTGGACGACTGAGATGGTAAAAAATATTTCAAGAGTCTTAGGGAAAATAAATAATGGAGATATAATAAGTAGCAAGAAATAGTTGAGCATGAAATTATTTAAGTGTTGTCTGTGTTGGAAAAGGCAAAAACGACAGTTATTGAAAGAAAAAAATCTAGCAACATTTGCTTATGATTGAAGAAAAGATATATACCAGGGATTACATACATAGAAGTCAAAACTGATCCTGGCAGAACTACAGAAATCGTAACAATGAGTGCCAAGACCAAGGAATGACTGCATTTCTCAACTACTGTACTATAAAATTTCTTGAGCTAAAAGAAATAACTTTATAAAATTCAAATCTCAATCTATAATTGTAAAAACAATTTTATACTAACTGGTTATTTTGCTAGTCATAACCATTCTGCAAAATGAGGAAGTTAAATCATTTTGTAGAATAACAACTGATATTCAATCTTATTGTCCCAACTTTGTGTAGAATAAGGTACAGGGAAAAAAAGTCACATAAAAATGCCTTTGTACGCCCTGTGCATCACCTTTATAATAAAAAAATGAAAAAATGTCTTTGTACATACAAAGTTGTAAAAGATATAAATTATTTCTATGAGCCTCATTACAAATTTGTTGTCCTATGTATTAATGAAGTAAATATTTTTTTCAAATGATCCTATTAATATATTTCTTTTTTTTATATTGCTTTAAAATTTCTAGAAAAAACCTGGTGCCAGTGGCTCACACCTACAATCCAAGATACTCAGGAGGCTAAGATCTGAAGGATTGAAGGTTGAAGCCAGATAGGGCAGAAAAGTCCATGACAGTCTAATTGCAAAATAACCAGCACAAAGTCAGAGGGGAAATGGTTTAAGTCCAAGAGCTCTAGCTGGGCAAGTATAAGGCTCTAAATTCAAACTTTGGTACCAGGAAAAAAAAAAAAGAAACAAAAATCCAGACAACTCAAATCCCAAGAAACATTCAAACATCTTATCTCATCGGTTTTCATATTAAGCCTGTCATACATTATCTTTGTTAACAGGTAAAGTTACTGACACTCAGAAAGTAACTTATTAAGTCCTACAGTCTATAGGTAAAGAGGAAATTGAGAACTTTGAAATACACTGGGCATACAGCAGATGTAAAACTTAAACTTCCTATAGAAAATACAGAAGTGATAACATTTTTATATTACTAGATGGGCCAAATAGCATAATGGTTAAAATCTAGAATTAATGAGATCAGGACTTACTGTTCAACTCCACTCTCAACAAAGAGTTTGTATTGAGCAATATAATGCTCCGTGGTTAGAGTTTGCATGCTATAATCACTACTGACTGTTTTTTTTTAAAACTAATTCAAATTCATAGTTCTTATTGACAAATGTGTGTGTGTGCATATTCATGTAAGGTGGACTAATACATGAATGAAGAAAAACTAAAATTTCACTTGTTGAGTAAATTTCATAGAGGCTTTGTCTTTATGGCTTCTATGGCAGATAGATAGATAGACAGGCATATATATGTCTACACATATGTATATAGATACATATATATATATTCACAAACTTAGTAAGTAGCAAACATGTTTGCCCCACTTTTCACTATAACAGACTCATGAATATAACATTTAATGATTAAAAAGTATCAATACAATCATGGGAAACATACTACCTTAAAGCATGTTACAACATATGCAATATTTTCATTTTAAAATGAGAAATTTACTATGTGCTGAATATTAAATTTTCTTATATAAAAAACAAAAATTTAAACCATATTAATGGCTATTATAATAAATAAGTATATTAAATCCTATTCTGGCACCAAACAACAGTATCTTATTCTTGTCTCAACATTTAACTTGTACTTTCTTGAAGCAAAAGGTAATATAAAGAAGTACTACAAAGTCAGCAAGCATTGAAAGTGAGGCATTCCCTCCATTAGAAAGCAGTTTGTTGTTATTATGCCTCTTGAACTTAGGAATGCAGCACTACAGGTTTACAAAAGCAAGAAAAAAATTATTACCAAATATGAATCCAATCCCTACAAGTTTAAGATTCCTCCTTGATAAAACTGCTTAGATTTATACTAACAAAGTTGTTGTGAATAGATTTACCATTTGCAATAACAATAAGGAGTAACTAATACCTTACTAGTACTTTTATAGTAATAAAATTTATTTTAAACCTTCAATTATTATTTCTCTTTTGCTAGCTCCTTGGTTTGTGTAAAAGGTCTACCCAGTACAATGTTTAGTATCTCTACACACTCACATACCTGTTCCCAGCTTCTACCCCTACCAAAGGAAACAAAGGGCCAAAATGTCCTTTCCTCTTCTAAAACTCCAAAGAAGAAAGAAAATCAGAAATGTATTTCCATACAATTCCAACAGTAGCACAGGAAAGGTAAATGATTTTTGGAAAATAGATGAAATAGAATAAAAATAGTATCACTAATTGGTAAAAATTAAAGTAAGGTACAGTGAACATCATCAGCAATTTCTAGTCTGTCTTTAAAACTAGCAATTGGTCCATGTCTCATTTGCTTTGGTTGTGGAAAGTCAGACTGATCACCCTGGGGATTGACTTCCCTTAGACAATTTTTCACATTCTTCTGTGGTCTCTTTTTCCTACATCTATATCTACATGTGCCACTATTTACTTCAATATGCAGCTTTATTTATACCTATTTTTAATGTTACTTTCTATTTTGGTCTTACAGTAAGCACACTAACATAAATCAGTGTTTCTAAGATCAATAGATAAGAGAGTATTTACTACTTTAGTTTTAAGTCTTCAACGTTTTTGTTTCTTGTGACTTTTACTTACCTCTTTTCATTTCAATTATTTCTAAGACACTGCCTTACACATCATCTTTGGGAAGAACTAAATCTTAGTTCTGAGATCTTAATAGCAATGTTTTGACTGTAACTTCCTATCTTTTCAGCTCTTAAATACTTTTATTCCTATCATATATACTCTTTGGTCTTCTTAAAACTTATTGTTTCTTGACTCTTAGTTTTCCCCTGAGTATCAATGTCTCTTCAACTTTATTTCTTGGCCTGTTTAGCTTAGGCTCTCTTTCACGAAAGATTTCAGCACCTCTTCTGATGTTTTTCTGCACTCCATCATTTTTGCCTTGGAAATGTAGAATCCTGAGTCATTTTGATCCTTTGGGTTTTGTACTGGTATACAAATGTATTGAATGTATAAAATCATGTAACTATATAAGCAAGAACCCATACACACTTATGGCATCTATTCTCAACTGATGTTTAAGATTGCTTAGTTCTTTTTCTTCGAGTTTTGTTTTCTCTCTCATTCCTTTTTTTTTCTTATTTATTGTCAAAATGATGTCTCATTCCTTATAGTAGCTATTCTAGTAGTTATTTCTGTTAAGGCTCTTCACCTCTCATGTCTGGAAGTTCACATGGACTCTTATGTTTTAGTGCCAGCCTAGGGCTTGAGCTCACTGTCCCTGAGTTTTGTTTTTTTTTTTGCTCAAGGCTAGTGCTCTACCACTAGCGCCACGGTTCCACTTCTGGCTTTAAAAATTTTTTTGGTGGTTAATTAGAGGTAAGATTCTCAAGGACTTCCCTGCCTAGAATGGCTTTGGACCACAATTCTCAGATCCCAGCCTCCTGAGTAGATAGTATTATAGGCAGGAGCTACTGGTCTTTCTTTCTTTCTTCCCTCCCTCCCTCCCTCCCTTCCTCCCTCCCTCCCTCCCTCTCTCTCTCTCTCTCTCCCTCCCTCCCTTCCTCCCTCCCTCCCTCCCTTCTACTCTCTCTCTTCCTTTTTTTTTCTTCACAGTTATAAAGAGTTCATTTACTAAAGAGAAAGTGAAGTCCAGTTATGAGAGTGAGTAGTGGGACCCGGAAACCAGCTGGCCACCATGTGGTGAGGGTTAGGCTTTTGCCTAGCATATACAACAAGGCTCTGGGTTTGACCCCAGCAAAACTGAACCAAATAATTTAGCTTTTTAACTTTAAAAATCATTTGTTTATCTTCTGCAACTCAGCAAAGAGAACTGCCCTTAAGAATTTGCACCAGAGTTTATTTTTAAGAAGCATGTCAGAGGGGGAGGAGGGGGGTATGAGGGACGAGGTAACAAACAGTACAAGTAATGTATCCAATGCCTAACGTATGAAACTGTAACCTCTCTGTACATCAGTTTGATAATAAGAATTTGAAAAAAAAAAGAAGCATGTCAGTTCCTGCAAAATTATCATAAACCTCTTCTTATTCTTGGGTCTGTCAAGAGAGCAAGAGAGCAGCCCCTGTCCCATCTCACAGGATGAGTACAAGATTTCTTAAAAGCCCTTATTATCAATGCAGTGAATCTGACCTGCCATAGTCAGGGCACAAGTTGCACAGATCTCATAAGTCTTAATAAAGGGTTAAAATACACTCCTTCTTTTATTTTCCCAGGAAGAAATACTACTTTAATATAACAATCTGAAACACCAGGTCTCAAACCTGCCTACACATGGGAATTTCCAGCGAGCTTAAAAACACACTGATACTTGGAATCAGCCTGGGTTGGGCTATGCATTTGGATTTCTAGAGTCTTCTCTATATGTTAGTTATAACTGAGAACAGTTGTAAAAGTCAGAAGAAAGGACTATATCACTTCATAAAAGATTGTAATATTAATTCTAAAAAAAAGTGAAATGCTAAGGTGTATTCATTCACTGCCAAGGTTTGCTTACCTGAATACTCATCCATAGACCCTGATAGTAACTGGTGAGAAAGCAAATGGTTTCCAATCAGTGACCAGCCAAACATACTTAGCATTTCATAATCATGATGGTATTCTAGAGCTATTGTAAAGAAGTGTCACAAACTGAATAAAGAATAGAAATATCATGTCACAGAGTTCTGGATACGAGATATCTGCAATCAGGTGTCAGATGGGCTATATCCTCCATGATGACTATAAGCAAGAACCCTTCCTTATCTCTCCTAATCTTTAGTTTGCTGGCAGTCCTTCCTCATTCTCTCCTGTTGGCAATCTTCTCCAGTGCCCTTGGTACAAGTCTGTGTTCAGATCACCCCCCCCCTTTTTTTTTTATAAGACCACCAGTCTTACTGGATTGGAACAAATGCTATTGCCCTTATTTCCACTTGATTAGTTTCCAAAAGGACCCTATTTCAAAGTAAGTCACATTCTGAAGTTAGTAGAAATGAACAGTTCAGTGTCTTTTCGTGGGGCTGTGAGGGGTGGGGAGTGGGAGACAATTCCATCTATAAACCAGCTGCTGCAGACAATGTTCTCAATCAAGGGTTCTTATCTTAGGGATAGAAAAAAATTAAAATTTATTTTCACCAACTGTTGTGAAGTGTTTCCTACAATTATGAATACAGGCCACAGTCAATTAACAATATTAGTGGTTCTTGAGTCTATATCCATAGAAATAAATCACTGGTATTTCCAAGGAACATTTCAGCATTTTCAGGTCTCACAAAAACACAATTCACAGACATTTACACGTAGACTTCAGAATGATACTTAACAGATCTGCTGCTAGATCTAGCCATTCAATGAATAAATAATGATTCACATATATAGTAATATTTGACATAATACTTTCATGGTTGCATTTTAGTAGAATTTATATTGATTTATTTGTATTTTATGTATTTAGTAACTATTTTAATTAAGCCTGGGCTTTGTACATGGTAGGCAAGTGCTCAACCACTGAACTATATCCTCAGTAACATTATGCTGAGAAGTCCAAATCTTAAAATATACATATATTTTTTCAATAAACTACAGCCCCAGTGAATCCTCAACTTTCATACTCAAGGCTTTAAACTCAGTAATCAGAAAATATATACAGGGTATGTGCAAACTATTAAAAGTATGATTCAATGTGAGAACACACAGTTTACATATAACCCAATATACAATCTTACCTGGCTTTCACATATGCAACATATAATAGAAGCAAAACTATAAAACAATATTTATCCTTTCTACAGGAGAAGCACTCTGACATTTTTTTATTTAAAAGAGGCCAGTTTGTCCTATTGAATTTATTTCAAAACTACTTCTGGAACATAAGTCAGTGAAAAACCCTTTAGTAACATTTCTTTAGAAACTTCTCATAGCATATTACAATGGGTTAAAAGTTGTCATTACTGCTACTTAGACAGCTAATATGAAAGTTTTATAATTTTGGCAGGAGTGTATATGTTTTACCAAATGTAGGGAGGGCAAAAGTAAAACAATGATTATTTTGTGCATAAGTCATTTAAAATTTATAAAAATACTTTGAGAATAATGTTTAATTTCACCTAGGTGTATTTTCACTCAGTATTATAAAATCATTAGAATTATTTCTCAAACTAACAATATTTACTTAAATCAAAGCTAAAAAGAATTTTACCTGTAGTAAACTCGTAGTGTCTGGATTTCTTCTTCCAGTTTTTTATATTGCTCAACTGCAGTTTCTTTGGCTTGCTGCATCGATGACAACTTTGCCTGTGAATAATTAAAATTTTTTTTAAATTAATATGTTCTAGTATGTTACAATATAGTAGTACAACATGGGGAGAAATCATATAACTGTGAATGTAAAAATTTATCCATATTTTTATAACTGTTTCATTTTCCTGCAAAATAATCCAATTAATGAATAATAGAAATACTAAAGGGATGGATATGTTACATTTGCAAACCTTGTGCATTAGTAAACTTTAACCTAGTTCTATCTGTATTATCAGATATATATTCCCTTCTACAATGTTTAACTTTTACATAGAATTCAGAATGTGGAACATGGGTTCAGGGCAATATCTAGAGTAGAGATAAGCACAATGGGTGTTTCACATTTGAATTTAATGTTGCTCCACTCACTGCCTCTTATACTAGATTTCCTTTTAACTTTATTAATAGTAAAACTCAGAAAATTCTAAATATGCTGTCAAGCCATCTTTGATATTTAACGTGAAAAAACACACAAGACTGCAACCTGATTCTTACAGATATGATTTAACCTTTTCAATTCTTTTCCTGCAAAAAGAAAAATAAATTCTTAAGAATGGCAGTAACTTTCAAGGTTGGACATATTTTATTCAAGGTACGTTATTATTCCTTCTAGTCTATAATATTCAAGTTTTAAAGTAGAGGTAATAGTTTTAAAAATATTTTAAATTTATTTTAACAGACAAATAAAAGAATAAAGAGGTGTCTCTTCTCTAGCGCACCCATACTCTGTTAAAAGTGTGTCTCTGCTTTTCTGCACTTTGTCTGCTTGCCTGCTTACTTACTCAATAAAGCTCTGCCAAGTATTCTCAGAAAAAATAAAAGAATAAAGAGTTAGGTATGGTAATTCACACCTGTAATGCCAACTGGGAGACACAGGTAGGAGGACTGCAGTCTGGGACAGGTTCTAGAGAAAAAAATACAACACAACAAAAAACTAAAGCAAAAAGGCAAGGGACATATCTTAGATGATAGAGTGTCTGCCTAGCAAGTGCAAGGCCTTGAGTTCAAACCCAAGTACCACCAAAACAATAACAACAACAGTAATAAAAGCATGACTAGTATACATATTATTGGAACAACATATAATACTTTGGTACATGTTGTGTATGTTACCAAATATCTACTTATCTATATATCTATATAGATATCTATAACTATCTATCTGTCTGTCTTTATTGTAAAAAGTGGTGAACAGGGGCGTTACAGTTACATAATAAAAGTAATGAGAAACTCTCTCTCTATCTCTTTCTTTTACTTTCTTTCTTTTTTTTTTTTTTTTGGCCAGTCCTGGGGCTTAGACTCAGGGCCTGAGCACTGTCCCTGGCTTCTTCCCGCTCAAGGCTACTTACTACTCTATCCCTTGAGCCACAGCACCACTTCTGGCCTTACCTGTTTATGTGGTGTTGAGGAATAGAACCCAGGGCTTTATGCATGCTAGGCAAGCAGTCTACCACTAAGCCACATTCCCAGCCCCGAGTACATCTCTTTTTAAACAATGTCATCCTCTCCCTCATTTTCTCCTGCTTACCCTTCCTTACTCCCCTTCCCTCCAAGTTGTACAGTTCATTTCCAATATAGAGTCAAGTGAGTATCATTGTTGCATTAGTTCATCTTTTGTCCTGCTGTTTCTGTGATTCCCTTTCCCTTCCAAGGATTGGATAGACTTATATACAAGACAAAGGGTACAGAAAACTAAAACAGAAAGAAAAGAAAAAAAATAACTGCATACAGGACATAATAAGACCCTCTTGTTTCCAATTATTGGAGTTCATGTTGCTTCTATGCACTTATAAATGGGGCTATTGAGATACCCTGTTAAGAATATCATAGACATATTCTAGTAATTACAAATGAGGGAAACCATGCAATCTACTTTTCTTTGGGCCTAACTTATTTCATTTAACTTTTTTTTCCAGGTCTTTCCACTCCCTATGAATGGGTAATGTTGTTCTTTATGATGGAAGCATAAAACTACATCGTGTATATATTATGCAATATTTAAATAAGCATAATATAGGTTTATTTCCTGCCTACATATTCTTTTTTTTTTTTTTTTTTGTGGATGCCAGTCCTGGGGCTTGAACTCAGGACTTGGGTGCTGTCCATGAGCTTTTTTTGCTCAAGCTTAGTGCTCTACCACTTGAGCCAAAACTATACTTCCAATTACTGGTGGTTAATTGGAGATAAAAGTCTAAGACTGCTGCTCCATTGTTTGGCAGCCTTTTTGTTCTATAAATTGATTTCGGTACTTTGCCTACTTATTAATTCTTAATGGAAAAAACTTTTAATATATTTTTTTCTAGCATTTTGGTACACACAGTTCACTACTGTAGCTTTGCTGTTTTGTTTTTGCCAGTCCTGAGCCTTGGACTCAGGGCCTGAGCACTGTCCCTGGCTTCTTTTTGCTCAAGGCTAGCACTCTACCACTTGAGCCACAGCGCTACTTCCGGCTTTTTCTGAGTATATGGTACTGAGGAATCAAACCCAGGGCTTTGTGCATGCAAGGCAAGCACTCTACCACTAAGCCATATTCCCAGCCCTACTGTAGCTTTTAAAAATGGCATTCAAAGTTGGGCACTGATGGCTCATTCCTATAATCCTAGTGGGGGCAGGAGCGCTCACAAGACTATTATTTCCAATTAAGCACCAAAAAACCTGGAAGTGAAGCTGTGTGCTCATGTGGTGCCACACTGGTCTTGAGCAAAAAGAGCTCAAGGACACAGGTCCTGAGGCCAGACCCCAGGACCTTCAAGGAAAAAGAAAGCATTCAAAGAAAATTAAAAAATAACATGTTGGGCTGGGGATATGGCCTAGTAGCAAGAGTGCTTGCCTCGCATACATGAAGCCTTGGGTTCAATTCCCCAGCACCACATACACAGAAAATGGCCAGAAGTGCCGCTGTGGCTCAAGTGGCAGAGTGCTAGACTTGAGCAAAAAGAAGCCAGGGACAGTGCTCAGGCACTGAGTCCAAGGCCCAGGACTGGCAAAAAAAAAAAAAAAGAAAAAGAAAAAAAATAGCATGTTGCCTTTTTACCATTATTTCCACTGGATTTTTTTGGGGTGGGGGGGAGTATTTGTTTTTTTTTGCTCAAGGCTGGCATTCTACCACTTTGAGCCGTACTTCCATTTCCTTTTTTTTTAATTTAATTTTATTTTTTTCTGTGCTAGCTAATTGGGGAGAAAAGTCTCAAAGATTTTCCCTGCTCTGGCTGGCTTTGAATCCTGATCCTCAGATCTCAGCCCCCTGAATAGCAAGAATTACAGGCATGAGCCACCAGCACCTGGCTCAAAATTACTTTTACTTGATACTTTTGCTAAGAAACCAAAAATACAAGACAAAAACAAATAAAAACTAACCAAAAAAAAATCAGTTCTTGTGTAGGAAAACACCAAAATCCAGATTGTTGAGTCACAATTTCTATAATGTAAATGGAAACTTCACTTGTTATTCTCAAGATTTATGATAACATTGAACATTTCACTTACTCTCACATATGTCATAGAAATGTAATTCTGTTTCTTAATAATCAGTGTTCTTTTTTTGTCTTGTCCTTGAAGACTATGTTCAAAGCTAATATAAATGTTCTGGATTTTTAGCCTTCTCATTTTTATGAGATTATCCATCTATCTATCTATCATCTGTCTATCTATCGACCTATTTAGATACATACCTAGATATATAGCTCTACAGCTCCCTCCGTCTCTCTCTCTCTGTACACACACACATGCACACACATACACACACACACACACACTTATTTATCTGGCCCAAATCCAAATATCCTTTATTTTGGGGAGATACTCTTTCCATGTCACAGTATTCTGTTTCAGTCTCATTGGCTATGATGAACTGCGTTGCCTATAACCTCAGATACCACATTGAGGCAGTCCAATCAGAATACTCTTATCTCATGAGTCCCAGAAGACATCATTTGTGTTTGTGTGTGTGTGAAAGTTTAATTTTCAGTTGAATGCTTGCTATATACAGTGTAAAAACATTTTAAACTTGTTCAATTTTTATTGTTTCCCACTTCCATTAGCTAGAACTAAAGAAGCTCACAGTAAGAGAATATACAATGTAAAGTAAGTCTCTACCCTCCAATCTTAGTACTATGTATTTTCTCTACTGATTACCAGTTGCTTGTTTGTTGTAGATCCTTCACGGACAGTCAATGCACACATAAGCACATGGGTCTATTTGTGAATTAATACACCTACCTACAAAAATTGGAAAAGTGAGGCAGGACAATGGTAGTTCACTCTTGTAATTCTAGTTATTCAGAAAGTAGATATTGGGAGATCAGGCTGAGCAAAAAGTTTATGAGTGCCATTTCAACTGACAGTTGAGTGCAGTGCTATGTACTTGTCATCAGCTACATGGAAGGCAGACATTAGGAGGACCAAAGTCCCAGGTCTTTCTGGACAAAAACAAAAAAAAGATTTGTGAGATTCCCATATCTCAAAAAAAAAAAAAAAGGTGGAATTGATGGTTCATGCTTGTCAATGCTGCTATGCTAGAAAGAATAAATAGGGCATGAATTAGGTTGACATATTCAAGTCCCCGTCTCAAAAATAAGCAGAGCAAAAAGGGTTGGATGTGTAGCTAAAGATGGAGAGAGAGCACTTGCCTATCAAGTATAAAGTCCTCATCAAACACCAGTACTGAAGAAAAGGAAAAAATGATAACATTTCTACAATGTTATAAGACTTAATTTACATTTCTAAATAAGATATGTTCTGGGCTTTTTTCCCCTGGTAAAACAAGTGTTTATCTAACCCACACTCCCTAATTGTAATTGTACTCCTTAACTTCCTTCATAGCACCAAAGTAAAACACTTCCATGGATTTGGACCCATCATTTTCAAGAATACTTTTTATTTTCACCATTGAGTTTGGTCCTTAAAACAATGCATTTTGTTTACACAGATTTTTAAATTCAAGCTCATTATGTTGTAATTTATAAAAGTTTATCCATTTCAAATATTCTTCTGTAAATTTTGCAAATTTATATAGACACATGATAGTCATCATAAGCAAGGTAAACAATATTGTTACCCTACAAGGTTCCATTGCGTACCACTGTTGTTACCATTCTCCTGATATCTGCACTCTTGGCAACCTCTGATGTGATAGATTCAGTTTGTCTAGAATGTTTTATACAAGGAATGTAGTCTTCAAATATAGATTCTTTTACTTAACACAATGATTCTGAGACTCATCTATATTATTATGCATCGGGACTTCATTCTTCATGTGACTTAGTATTATGACAGTATGACTATCCATCCATTCACCAGTTGACTTGACATTTGTTTCTTATGTTTTTATTCATTTTTGGCAGTTATTATTATTATTTTTTGGCCAGGCCCTGGCCTTGAACTCAGGGCCTGAGCACTGTCCCTGGCTTCTTTTTGCACAAGGCTAGCATTCTGCCACTTGAGCTTCAGTGCCACTTCTGGCCATTTTCTATATATGTGGTGCTGAGGAATCAAACCCAGGGTTTCATGTATATGAGGCAAGCACTCTACCACTAGGCCATATTCCTAGCCCCGGAGGTTATTATTAAAGTGTCTAAAATATCTACATGGAAATCACTGTGCAGATACCTTTAATTCTCTTGAGCAAATACCTATGGAGTAGAATGGTTGGAACCTATGGTGAGTATGTTCATATAATTAAAAAAATGCAATCACTGATGGGCACTAGTGGCTCACACCTGTAATCCTAGCTACTCAGGAAGCTGAGATCTGAAGATTGTGGTTCGAATGCAGCCCAAGCAGGAAAGTCTATAAGACTCCTACTTCCAATTAACCATCAAAAGGTGAAAGTGAAGCTGTGGCTCAAGTGATAGAATGCTAGCTGTGAGTAAGTAAAAAAAGGAACAGTACCCAGGCCTTGAGGTCAAAGCCCAGGACTGGCAGGCACACAGAAAGACAGACAGACAGGCAGACACACATATAACACACACAGAAACAAAACAAAACAAAACAAAATATCCCAAATCATCAAACTTGCCACTTACATTGAAATGAGCTCAGAGCATCTATACTTAATTACACCATCAGGGTCATTTGTTCATTGTCCACTGGGTTGACACTCTACCAAGTTCTTGAAAATATATTACTGTGACTAATTTCTATTATCCACATTTTACAGGTATAGAACAGGCTAACGGAGCTCAAGTAACTAATAAATATAACATAATGACCGATGGAATTAAACTACAAATTCAAGGCTGCTGGCACGCGTGCATGCGTGTGTATGTGTGTAATGTGTGTGTGTGTTTCCTTTTCACCACTTTATAACATTCTGTAATATATATTTCCATATGAAAAAATGGAATAAAAACAATAAACAGTAGTTATCAACAAAAATGGAAGCCCACAGAATAAATAGAATGTGTTTTCCATCTTTAATATCCTATTAATATAACTGAAGTGATTGAAAAAAGGTGGTTGGCTGATGTTAGCAAAGTCTTCAAATATCCCATTATATGTTTATTCCAATATTGTCATGTAAATAGGACAACTAATGGTACTGGTACTGTGTTAGAAATCAATTATATCACTTCCTTACAATTTCAGCTAGTAAATTAGAATGAAAGACAGAGAAAGACTACTCTGTTCACATCACTGAACACTACATTTATGAGTATGGTGAATAAAGCACTTTTATCTTACTTTA
This sequence comes from Perognathus longimembris pacificus, assembly GCF_023159225.1. Classification (NCBI taxonomy): domain Eukaryota; kingdom Metazoa; phylum Chordata; class Mammalia; order Rodentia; family Heteromyidae; genus Perognathus; species Perognathus longimembris. The sequence goes on along the minus strand of NC_063174.1, from coordinate 11,627,747 downwards.
AAATCTTGTTATGTTTGGTTTAAATGTGTTTTTAATAGTTATAGTCTGATATAGTTAAGCCTTCCTTTGGTAACTCCAAGACCATTAAGGAGCTCTATTTTTATACAGAACAGAGGTAGTTGATCTTATGTGTGATAAATACTAAATAAAGAAGCATACAGTACACATTAAATCACAGAGCCAAATAATTTTAGACTTGGAAAGGATCATAGAGGTAATACATTCCCCTACTTTTATAGATGAGGAAATTGTTGCTAATACAACGTGTCCAGGAAGACTTTTGGAAACTGTCCAAGATTTCACAGCTAATTAGAAGGAAATTTGGAACTAGAATACGAGAATCCAGAAAACGCTGATTGTTTTAACCTTACAGATTATACCTCAATGATGTAATATAGTATGAGTGTTAATTGGTTCAATAGGATTGTTTTCATTCATGTATATGAAATCTCATATAGATAGATGGATAGATAGATAGATAGATAGATAGATAGATAGATAGATAGATAGATAGATAATGTTATACTAAGATCTGGAACAACTAAAATTTTCTTATATTTCTAATAGGGCTATAAGCTAGTATAACATTTTCTGAAATATATTTTCTTTTCCTTTTCTGAGGAAAGCGCAAACATTGTGCCCCACTACCACAAATTATGAGATAAGTTTCCCAAATTCAGGACAATCTCAGAAGTCAGCAATCCAGAATGTGATAGATCACCCTTGTCCTGATAAAGCTACCTTTCTGATCAAGGTACCTCCCCTGCCCAGGAAGGTATGGGAATAATACTGATGTCTTGAGATTCATTTTGAATTTTAATTACAGTCACATGTCATCTGTCAAGCTGTCTTTCTGCATGCAGTATGTATTTTTTATTGTAAAGGCGATGTGGCAAAAAGGTCCAGTCTACACCAATCTTTCCAGGCTGATCTTAATATCACTTCCTCCATAAAGCCCTTTCTTGATTATTTTTGTAAGTGGAAGAATTTCCTAAGTTACGATTTCATCAAAGTACAATATATAAAAATGAAACACTATTCTGGTTCTAAATTACACGTGTAATTATACCTGTATAACCAGAAACTAGATAAACAGACTCTTTTTCCCACTCTCAAAGATCCTCCTGCCTCTACTTAATTTTTACATTTCTTAATGGTAGCTATCATACTACCCTCTACCACCAGATAAGCTTTTTCTGTGAACTTTGTATCAATGGAATGATATAATATGCCTTCTTTACTGTCTTTTTTCTCAATATTAATTGAGGTTAATCCATGTTATTTACAGACATGTGAAGGTAGAAACTGTAGTAGGCTTAGGTAATGTGTACACTGTACAATATTATTAAATTTAATATTATGATGTAATAATAAAACTTGAGTAGCATTTCACATTTTCAAGGGGTTTTCACATTTTCATTAGAGATAAGAAGTGACATAATAAACAGTTAAGAGCACAATGCTTAGAGTAGAGCAAATGTGAGCATTGGTGCCACTAAGTAAACTGTATGACTTTGAACAAATTAAGAGCCTCCGAAGATGATTGTTTTTCACCGGTGTTATCTGACAAAGATACATCAAATGGAACATATATGGAAGCCATAAAATATAGACAAGCTGGGTACCAGTAGCTCATGCCTATAATACTAGCTACTCAGGAGGCTGAGATCTGAGAATTATGGTGTGAAGCCAGTTCAGGAGAGGAAAGTCTCTGGGACTCTTATCTTCAATTAACAAGCAAAATTCTGGAAGTGGAGCTATGGCTTCTGTAAAGTAAAAGCCTTGAGCACAAAAGCTCAGAGATAGTACCTAGAGGCTCTTAAGTTGTTCATTATCAGAGTAAAAAATCTTTCCGATTCTTTCCTGATAGTTTTCTGAGCTGTGTACTACCAGAAAAAAAAAGTGAGTAAAGACTGAGGTGGGTTTAAAGTACATGTGCAAGCCATGTAGGGATTACAGTAGGGGTTATTTGGGGCTAGAAAATAAATACTTTAGGTTTGTAGGCCACATAGTCTTTGTTGTAACAACTCAACTATTGTAGCAAGAAAGTAACTATAAATAATCTGGAAGAAAACAGATGTTACCTGTCTTTCAATAAAACTTCACTTACAAAAACAGGGAGTAGGGTCTAGAAGCCACATTTTACCATCCATGGATCTATGGAATCAAATTTCCACAAAGCCCAGGCTGTCCAATCATCTTTAAAAAGCTTTTGATTAGTTGTGAAATACTTGCAAAAAAGAGGAACAGAAACAACATTCTCAATATACTTGATCTATCTATCTAGAATAAAGGTATTTCTGAAAGTACTGTAATAAAATATCTGAAAATCACACTGTTTTAGAACAGGGCCTTGAGGGAAAATAATGACAGCAAGGAATAAAGAAGTTAATCGTGGCTTTATAGCACCATGTGCTTGCATAATAACATTGCAGTGTAACAGGAAACTCTTCTGCCGGGGAGGCATGTTTTCACCTATTAAATATAATGCAAAACAAACAAACAGATTGAAAAAAAAAACTTGTACCTTTCTTTTGTAGTTCAACTGATGTTAATATAGTTATAACAACATCCTTTTGATTAGTGTTTGCATAACATCTTTTTAATATCCTTTTAATTTCAATCTATTTTATATGACTAGATTTAGATGTGACTTTTGTAAACAGCACATAGGTTTATTTTCTAGCCATATCCCCACCATCACATACACACACCTGACTTAGCTTCTTAACCTTGATGGAATCTCAACTAAAGACCTAAAGTTTTCCTTTAAAATTTTTAATGTTATTGAAAGATGATATTGTTACCTGAGTTAGTGAGGTAATGAGTACATTTCCTTTTGAACAGTGTTATCCCCACCCTCATTCTTTCCTGACCAAGCTGGCTTTGAGCTTCGGTACTCAGACCAGTCAGGCTGGGACGTGGTCTAGTGGTAGAGTGCTTGCCTGGCATGCATGAAGCCCTGGATTTGACTCCTCAGTACCACACAAACAGAAAAAGCTAGAAGTGGTACTGTGGCTAAAGTAGTAGAGTGCTAGCTTTGAGCGAAAGAAGCTCAGGTGTAGTGGCCAGGCTCTGAGTTCAATACCCATGACTGGCAGGAAAAAAAATTGAAAATTCTCTTTAACTGGCTTTGATCATGAGTTTTTTAAGAAATAGGGACAAGTAAACCATTTAGGAGGAAACAAAGGCTAGCCAAACTGCAACAGAAGCCAGAACTTTACCAGTTCAATAAATAATCATGTATCTGTGCAGTAACTACCGTGCTAACTCTTCCCAACTTCAACAGGTCACTATATCTTATTATGATAATACTGCTTATTTAAATTTTAGTTCTTTTCCATTCACTGACATTAATGAAAATACCTTTCAAATTTATTTCAACTGATAAATTATAACAATATGCTTAATAAGGTATAGTGTTCCACTGTATGTGTAAGTAATGTAAAGTTTACACCAGAGTAAATCTACCAATTGCCTCAGACACTCATCATTATGAGAGTAAAAAACTTCCCAAATCTTTTTTTCTAGTTTTCTGAGCTGTGTAGTACATTACTGTAATCACTACTTACTTACTGCATAACAGCACGCTAGAATTTTACTCCCTTTTTAGTACCCGTGGATTGACCTTTCCACATCTCATTCCATCATGCTGTTGCAAATGACAAGATGTCATCGCTGAATTATAGGAATTATATTTTATTTTCCCCCTTTGTGCCATACCAGGGCTTATGTTCTGAGCCTGACTCTCTTGATCGGCTTTTATGCCCACTACTAGCACTCTGTCACTTGAACCATGCCTCCAGTCTGGTTAATTGGGGTGGAGTCACAGGCATCAGGCTGTGTAGACTTTCATTATCTATTCAGTGGTTGATGGCTATTTCAGGTGTTTCCATTTCTTGGTTATTGTGAATACTGCTACAATGAACACATAGTGCAGATTCTCTTTGACACATGGATTTCATTTTCTTTAGACATATTTCCAGCAGTGCCTTTCTAGATCATATGGCAGTCCTACTTTTAATGTTCTGAGCAGTCTCCATAATGGTTTCACTAACATTCCCACCAGCAGTATACTAGAGTACATACTTCTTCACATCCAGTGGGGTGAGATATTTTACTGTGGCTTTTGATTTGTGTTTCCCTGATAATCAGTGCTGCTGGGCTTTGATCGTGTATCTGTTGAGCATTTGTAAGTCTTCTTTTGAGAAAGGAGTATTGTTCATTTTTAATTCAGGTTTATTTTTGTTGTGAGTTTCTAGAGTTCCTTATATATTATACATACCATCCCCTTGTCAGATATATAATTTATCTTTTACTTAAAATGTCTGGTATAATTTATTTATCAAGCTTTAAGTAAATTTGAACTATATTTTTTGCATTAATATAGACTTGGGGATTTATCTTTTCCTATGTTTTTTAAGTTGAAGGAATTCTATCTCATAAAATACTACATGGCTTTAAATTCATTTCTAGTTACATGTCAGATGTTTGGCCACTTAGATGTCTCAACTACATCTCTGAATGACATTCTTACTGGCATGTAAAAATTTTTACTGATTTTTCTCACCGGTTTACCCAGTCAACGTACCACTCAAATTGATTTTTGTCTCTTAATATCTAGAAAAGGGTTAATTATATAGCACATGTGGTCTTTAAAAATATCTGTTCATTTATTGAATTTCTCTCTACCACATCACCTGTTCTTGAGGTAATTTCCTCAAAGGGAGGTGGGGGTAGGGACAACTATATGCAAGAAAACAAAGTACCAGCCAGAACATGGGTTTCTTGGCTGGGAATATAGCTCAGTGGTGGATTGAATGCTTAGGCCACTCTCTCCTCAGGGCAGAATACATTCCTTTCACTAAGCTGTCTGGTACTACCTAAGAACATGAGCACACAGAGAAAATTATATTCTTATTTAAACTCAAGAAGCAAACATTTCCCCAAATGACAATATTTCCCTCCTTTATACTTGAGTCGTAAACATTTCTCTACATGCCAGTGCCCTTCTATTTAGTTAGAATTTTAGCCAGCAGTATTTTGTTTATTTGTTCAGGATCATGTATGTTTTTTCATTACATCTATAGTACACTTCGTCACCCGAACACCTGCTGAACTAAACTTGTGCCAGCAAAAAATTTTGAAATTATGCAATCTTCAATTCAGTCCACAACAAGTGCTTGGGTTGAATTTCTTCTATACCTTTCAACATCAATTAAAGAGCTGCTTGCATAGAAATATTGCCAACTGAAAAGTTAGTGAAGCAAGTTTAATTGAGAGAACTTGACTATCAGGCTCAGGCCTTTTCAGATACTTCAATAATCATTATCAATCCATCTAAATGTAACATTATTCTTAAAAAATATGTGTTGGAAGGAAACTGGAATACTATGATCTTTAATACACATATATTTTTTTCCTAATATAGATTATGAAGAATATATGAAAGTCTATCGAACCAAATTTAGCCAAGGAACCAGGAAAGTATATTCTTGAAGAAAATACCTAAAATCACTCATATTTTGCACATCACTTTTACAAATACGAGACAGACAGATATTTTATAAATACTTTAACATATAAATAGCAGGAATTATAATTATCAGAAGCTCCACAGGCATCCTAATTAAACCAGTCCATTAAGTGTAGTGAAAGTATTCACATAAGAGAAATGTTAATTTATAAGTTTTTTATTTGTAAAATAGTTTTACTCATGTGTCTAAAGTCTACTCTGGTAAACTTCCTATTCATTCAATATAAAAATCAACAAGAAGTAATCACAGCTATCTATGAAAGACAACTTTTTAAAAATATCAAATCACATTTTAAGGAAAAAGATAGCAAGATTTCACAAACACACTAAATCTTCTGTTAAACAAAGCTGATATTGACGTATAAAAAGAAGTACATCAAAGTTTTTAAGGGATGACAACTTAAACAGCCTTTAACTAAAGGAAGAGGGCTTACTGCATCTGACTTCAGTTAGGTTAATCAACACATATAATAATTTAAACAAAAACTCAAGATATGAATGTCAAAATTATTTGGAAGTTTTGTTGAAGCATGTGAAAATCATATGAAAAAAGAATTCCCTGCTTCCTTTTGGATGTTTCAGACAAGAAAGACCAAGCCTAGGTCACACTGCTACAGATTTTAACTGTTGTATGGAACTACTCAAAATGCTTTTGATCCATTTTATCTTGCAAGTTAGCAAAGAAATGTTGCAATAAGAAACACCAACAAAGATCTGAAAAAGTTAAGCTCTGGATTACCATATTGTGTTCTCCTGCCATTCAATGCTTCATACAAAGGCAGTGGTGTTCAAAGTAAAAAAAAAAATGTGGGGGAGAGAGGAAAAAAGAGAAACTGGCCTCCGAAAGTGAAAAGAACTAAGTAAATAATATTCTTCTACATCCCTTCTTTTTCACAGATTGGATGTTAAAAGAGTTGCAGCAATTAGGCTTTTGTTAATTACCAGCTGTTGAAACAGATGTGTTGACTATCCTTATTAGTTAACAGCTGGGTGAGAGGAACAATTGATGCTCCCTAAAACCAACAGCCAGCTGCTCTGCAGTAATTACCTCCAATTAATAATACAGGTGATAACAGCAAAAAACTCCCATCCCACTTTTTCAATAACTTTGGCAGTTTCAATAACTAGGGCTTTATCATTACACAGTAATAGAGAATACATTTATTACAACAAGTAAGGCCGATATATTAGAGTCGCATTAACTGTATGGTAGTTTCCATTATGCAATTTCTGGAGAAGGAATCAGACAAGTGCTAAAAGTAGAAGCAGACATTCTGTAGGCTTTTATTTATCATATTTCAAATGTCACTGCCAACTTACTTCTCTAGTACCAACAATAATAGCTAAGCACTTAAGTTCTTTGAAAAAGAGAAGCATAACTAAAATCTGTTCTTTCTGATTTCCAGGTGTTTTCACTGCTCATGTTTTATATTCAGTTCACTGAAGCAATATATTTCCTCCTGGTATGCCTAAATATCAGTGTCTTGTTCCCTAGCTTATATTTCCTAGGTGTCTGGTAGAAGCAATTTCACCAAACCCAAGAATTTATCTCAGAGAAGTAAACATTTCATGCATACAAAGGGATCACCAAGACACACAAGCAACCAGGAAAACAATAAAGAAAAACATTTTATTTCATAGATGTCATTTTATGATACATATATTAAGTTTTTAACTATGATGCTAAAATAGCACAATAAATAGCATTATGTTTTAAAATCGCATTACTTTTATGATCTACTAAAGCAGTATTATGTTAAAAAAACATAAAGCAGCATTATATTTTAAAGTTACTTTTACTCCTTCCTCCTTTTGAAATGTTCATGTTAAAACTTCATTTACAATAAGTGTAAAACCAAGACTTATATAAGTCAGGAAAGGCATCTCAGTTCTGGAAGGAGTCTCTATTCACTAATTAGAAAACACTTATAGACACTGCCTTTCTGAAAACAAGGATTAGAGCTGGATGAATAACCCCCTTTCACAAACTTTCCTCATGTCTCTGTTGGGTCATCATAAGCAGCTTGTTCTTGTAGCATTAAATAGAAAAGCCTACTGATTACCAGTTCAGAATACCTCAGTTACTGGCATCAGAACAATTAATAGGGACAGAAATAAGAAACATGTAAATAAATCACTTCACCACAAGAGGCTGCAATAAAAAATTAACAAAGACAAACTTTCTAAAGCAATATTATATAAATTGCCACTTGGATAATATGAGTGTCTGATACCAAAAAACAGTTAAAATTCTCCACATTCTATGTAATTATAGGATCTTTAAGTTAAGAATGTTTAAATGTCTCTATAATTAGAAGACACCATGCACATTATTCTGTAATTTGCAGGAAATCCCTTGATGTATGGAAGCTAACAAAATGTGTAAATAAAACAACAAACAGTTTTGATGCCTGAAAATCTATATCAGGTTATACAATTCCCGTGCAATTTCTCAGTTCCAGGGAGAACGAGTATCTTTTGCCCTGCAATTGGGAAGCGATCCTTTTCCTCCCCACTAGGCAGGGTGTTGAAATACAGGAGTAGAGCAGTCAGTCACACTTTCCTCTTCTCTGTGGGACCAGTAAGTTGTGGCTACCTTTCAATATCTCACTACACAAGAAACATTTATGGCTATTTGGGGAGCAGAGCCTTCTTCTATCTCAGGTGATGCAAGAAAGGAAGGCAGACGTGAAAATCTTTATTGAAGTTACTATCACTGAGTTTACTGCTCTTTGAAAATAAGCTAGGTTGGTATACATCCTATCTCCTTTGCAAAAAAAAAACAACCCAACAGTGATATGTATTGAACATTTGACTGCTGTACACAGTTTTACTAAATGCTGTCTTTCTTAAAATTTGAAAATATTTCAACCTACTCAAGTATTCAGAGATACTTACAATGGATGGTGCCTGAGACACTTCTTTTTCCATGCCAATCTCAATGTATTTCTACTTAAGGATTTCCCAACACAGCTTAATTTCCTGGAATAAATACCTGCATTTTGTCATCCCTGGCATATGTCTCAACTGTTAGCATGCCTTCCAAACGTGCTCACTGGCAGGCTCAGCAACATCCTCATGGTTGTCTTTTACAGCTTTGTCCTACATTTCATTTCACTTTGAGCCTAAATCTGTTGTAGCCTTCATGCAAAAAAAAAAATGGCAGGACTGAGGTTTGAAATTAGTACTTGTGCACCTGAGCCATTCTCTCAGTCCTTTTGTGCTTTCATGATATGGAATTACAGTTATGCCCAGGCCATGCTGCACCATGATCTTCCAACTTCGGCTTTCCTAGTAGTTGAGGTGACAGGTGCATACCACCATGTCCAGTGTTTATTGGTTAGGAAGAAAGTTGAACAAACTTTTTGTCCAGAATAGCCTTGAACTGTTATCCTTCCAACTGTATTTCTCTAATTTTTATATATGTTGTATGGAATGTGAACCTCTTATAAGTGTCAATTTTTCTTGCATTTTCAGTATGAGTATCCAGATCTTTATTAACTATTCTCCGATCATTAAGTATTTTAATAAATATTTTAAAATCAGAAAGCTACTTTTGTCTAATAATTGCTTCTTCACCCTCTCCTTCCCCAAGCCACTGAGCCCAGCTGCATTTATCTAATTTTCATATGAATATTTTGGTTATGTGTACCTCTTGAAAATGATTTTTTTTTTTATTTTCAGCATGAGAATACAGGCTTTACTTATTTTTGGCCATTAAGTATTTTTACATAAATATATCCCTTAAATTCAGGAAGATGTTTTTGTCTAATAATTGTTTAGAAATATTTTTCTATGCTAGGCATAATAACCTGGAATCTAAGCTAGCTGTGAGATAGAGATCAGGAGACTTGTGGTTTAAGACCAGCAAAACAGTAATAAGACCCTATCTCAACCAGTAATCCAGGCAGTGGTGACACATGCCTGCCACAGCTCCCATACGGGGCTGCTGGATACTCAAAAGGAACACACAGGAGATGGTGGCCCTAGGATAACCCTGGACAAAAGTGAGACTCTGCTCGGAATATGGCCTAGTGGTAAAGTGCTCGCCTTGTATACACGAAGCCCTGGGTTCGGTTCCTCAGCAACACATAAACAGAAAAAGCTGAAGTAGCGCTGTGGCTCAAGTGGTAGCGTGCTAGCCTTGAGCAAAAAGAAGCCAGGGACAGTGCTCAGGCCCTGAGTTCAAGGCCCAGGACTGGCAAACAAACAAAAAAACAAAACTTGGGCTGGGAATATGGCCTACTGGCAAGAGTGCTTGCTTCGTATACATGAAGCCCTGGGTTCGATTCCCCAGCACCACATATGTAGAAAACGGCCAGAAGTGGCACTGTGGCTCAAGTGACAGAGTGCTAGCCTTGAGCAAAGAGAAGCCAGGGACAGTGCTCAGGCCCTGAGTCCAAGGCCCAGGACTGGCAAAAAAAAAAACAACACACACACACACACACACACACACACAAAACTCTACCCAGGGAACAATTAAATCAAAAGGACATGGATTGATACAAGTTGAGGAACACCTGACTCGCAACTCTAAGGCCCTGAGTTCAAACCCCAGTATCACAATTTTTTTTATAAATCATAAGTGTATAATCATATTACATATCATAAAGATATGACTTATTTAATCTAAATTGATCTAGCATGCATATCCCTATAAAAGAGGAAAAATTCCTTTGCTTAAAATCATCTTGGTTTTACTGATTCTCGCATGAAAGATTCTGACCCCAGTTTCAATAATTTCATAATTGAAACATTTAATCAATAATGGAAATACTTTGGAAATAAAAATAACTTTTTAAAAATTTATTCATTGCTTGTAGTTATACATGGTTAGTAAATGTATTATTATTATTATTATTATTATTATTTGGTCATTTGTGGGGCTTGAACTCTGGGCCTGGCACTGTCCCTGATCTCTTCAGCTCAAGGCTAGAGCTCTACCACTTGAGCCACAGCACCACTTCTGGTTTTCTGAGTGGTGTATTGAAGATAAGCATCTCATGGACTTTTCTGCTTGGGATAGCTTTGATCCATGATCCTCAGGTTTCAGCCTCCTGAGCAGCTAGGATTACAGGCGTGATCCACCGGCCCCTGGCCAGTAAATGTATTTTTATATAAGTAACACTTTTTTGTGTTTTTTTTCCCCCTATAGACAGTGGTCTGTTTTGCCAACTTCTTAAAAGTATCTTTGCCTTTTTTCTTGGTGTGTGTGTGTGTGTGTGTGTGTGTGTGTGTGAGAGAGAGAGAGAGAGAGAGAGAGAGACAGAGAGACAGAGAGACAGAGAGACAGAGAGAGATAGAGAGAAACACGCCAGTCCTGGGCTTGAAGTCAGGACCTCAACAATGTTCCAGAGCTTTTTTGTGCAAAGCTAATTTTTTTCTTTTAATACAATACTTAATTGAAAAGAATGTGTCTTTCTCCATGAATCAATCACATTCTCTGAAATACCTACTTCAATGAAGCCCTTTCACATCAGGTTGTATAGGTTCCCTTAACATAGCTAAACTGGCATAATTGATGCCAGTTTAGCTGGAATAGATGTAATAGTGTTGATGAAAAAGAATGACCAATAAATACTTTCTTCATTAAGTAGATTTGTAAGTTTCTTTTCTTATTATACTTTTATTATCTTTAAGTAGATATACTTAAGGGTTACCAGTCAATATGCCTGTTTGTAAGTACAAGACATCTTGGTCAGTATTACCTCTTTCATCATTTTCTCATGCAGATTTATCTACAGCACAAAAAATCATCAACTGGACAGAAATAGCTTCATTCCAAAATCACCCAGGACCTATTAGAGCTTAGGTATCCAGGCCAAAAAAAACTCATTGCTTCTTTCTCTGTTCTTCATCCATACTTTTGAAAGTTGTATTTGTTTTGCCTCCGTACATGCAGCAAATATTCTTTTTGTTGGATCACATTATTGACTCCCCAGAAATAAAGACTGGAACCACAAACTGATAACTCCATGTCTATTAGCTCCAGCCTCAGTATCTAAAAATACAAACCATTTATCTAGCTTAGTCCTCAAACTGTCATTTTATAAACTAAACTCACAAATCAAATGAAGTTCTCAATGTCAGCTACCCAACTACTCAGGAAACTTGAAGTTATCTTAAATCTCTCCTTTATTTCTCATATCAATGAGTAAGTCAAATCTTGCTACTTATTTCAGAATGCCTCAGCACAGTCATAGATATTTTCTATCTATTCCTACTACTTTTAGTCACAGAAGTTCGTCTTCTTTACTACTTTAATAGCTTTCAAGTTGGTTTTTCCTGCCTGCCTCTGCCTGCCTATTGAACCCTGTCAAAACCAGTGCAGCTCCTTTCTTGAATTCTTTAGAAACTGACCAATTTCTATGTCACCAAGAATATTCTTTTTCAAAAGTCCATTGAATTGTATATTAGAATTGTCTAAACATTTTTGGAAATCACTTCACTAGACCCAGTAAAAAGACCCAGTTATTGGTAATGCATGAAAAAAATTTGGAAAAAAATTATAAAAGTATAAAGAAAAAAGTATAAAGCACTGCTCTAAAATACACAACTGAAAACACTTGTTTTGGGGCTACTTCACTCTGTTAGCACTAACATTAGCAACCACAATTTTCATCACCCATGGTGCGTGGAATCCTGGTGGGCATTCTAAGTACACTGTAAATGTGTGAGTCAACAACATAACTCTTGACTTTCTCTGTGGATGAACTTCTATGCTTTCTATTAAAATACTACTGGTTTAATTTTTAACATTGTGACTACTAATGCTTCCCAAGAGTCCAGATAGTGAACTTGAGAATGATGACAATAAAAACGCCAGCAGAACTAAGATATACCAACAATGAAGGCGATAAAGGACACACAACTGACTTAGGAGATAAATTATCCAAACAGAATATCCTACACACTTTGTAGAAAAGTTTGGGTTGGGCACACTGGAAGGGAGATGTTAAAACATATACAATGACTGACTCTCTCAAGTCTGCAATGAGCTGGGTTACTATTTCTAAAATCAAAGGTTTCTTTACCTGTCAAAGTGACAAATACAGGTTGACTTTAGTCTAGATCCACAATGCATAAATGGACATGTTAAATTGTAACTTCTTTACAACCATTTGAAAATTTTAAAAATTACTCAATTAATTGCAACTACTGAATTATATCATATCAGTTGGAACTTTACCCTATAGTTTACTTGACTGTGCAGAGAATAATCAAGTTACAATGTCTCACTGGATAAACAAAAGGGGAAATTTAAAGTTTCTGTTTTACTTTTTGCAATGAAGAATAAGCCCAAGACCTTGTGTATGCTAAAGCCAACACTGCACCAATACCCCTGAGTTACATCTGTAGTTCCCCAAAAGGAAATTTTGATAAGAAATATGCTAGCCCTTAACATGTGGAGCTAATTATGCAAGCACTTAATAATACAGTGTATCAAATCATGTGTCATGTGTCTAATTATAAAAAAAATTGTTGGATTTATCTAGTAAGTATATACAGTTGAAAAATGGCACTTAAAAATCATCCTATAACACAACCACAGAAAACAATACAGAACAAAAGTTGGTATCTTATCCAAATACAAACTAGATTTTTCTCATTCATTCATTCATTCATTCATTTGTTTATTTATTTATGTGCCTGTCCTGGGACTTGAACTTAGACACTTGAACTTAGGCCTGGGCACTGTCCCTGAGTTTTTTTGCCCAAAGCTAGTGCTCTATCACTTGAACCACAGCTCCACTTCCAGTTTGTCTGTCTGTCCTCCCACCCTCCCTCTTTTCTTTCTTTCTTTCTTTCTTTCTTTCTTTCTTTCTTTCTTTCTTTCTTTCTTTCTTTCTTTCTGGTAGTTAATTGGAGATAAGAGTCTTACAGGCAGATTCCTGCTTCTGCTTGCTTCCAACCAAGAACCTCAAATCTCAGCATCTTGAGTTGGTAGGATTTCGGCATGAGCCACTGGCATTTGGCATTATTTATGTAATTTTTAGATAAAAATGCAATAAATCTGTCAGTTTCTATTAAGCCTACACATACACTATGAAACAATAAAAGAGCTATTACTTGTCCAGGGTTCAGCAAACTTTGTACACAGTACTTTGAGAGGGGAGTGATTTACTTACGTTTACATAATTAAAGGTTTTGGTTACTTTTCAGTGTGTAAAAACATACAAAATTACTTAATGAGTTTTTTTACTCCATAGACATGGAGGTAAATAGACTCCTTACACATGTGCCTATGATGGCTATCATTGCAGCTGGCCACAGAAGATATTAAAAGGTTGCCTTGCAATAAAATTCAACCTTTTCAAAGTATGGAACAAAAAGAATATTCTTTGGAAATTTATTATAATATTGAAACATATCAAGGATAAAAAACATTCTTTTCATGGGATCTGCATCATATACTGATAAAGCCATAATGAACTCAGGAAAGGTAAAAAGGACTGCCTGAGTTGTAAGTTGCAACCAGTAGTCAAAAAGCAAAACAAAACAAACAATACCCGCCCCCACACAACATTTGGAGAAAGGTAAGAATAGGTCAGAACTTAAAGTAGGAAAAAGACAGAACTTCCAGAACAAAATACTGTAAGTTGGATGGCTTAAGACAAGAAGAATGTATTCTCTTTTTGTTAATAATAATATAAATGTACATTTGTGGGTGTATATATTATCTTTAAGCTGTGCAAAGATGCTGCCATTCAAAAAATTATTTTCTTTTAAATTTCTGAAGACCTGATGTTGAAAATCATATAGTGGCCATTTGGTGTCTTCTAGAAGCTCTGAAAAAATCTGTTCCATGCCTCTGTCCTTCCTAGCTCTGGTATTTGCCAGATATTCATGGACATCTCTTAGCTTTTAGAAAAATTTCTCTACCCTCTGCCTCCAGCCTTACAGGGATTTCTTCCCTGTCCCTTCTCTCTCCTTCCCTCCATAATGGGAAACTAGGGGTTAAACTCAGACATGTAGGAAGTCTACCATTTGAGTCATGCCCCCAGTCAGTCCTTTTTGATTATTAGTTATTTTGGGTATAGGACCTGACATTCATGCCTGGACAGTAATTCTCCTACTTAAACTTCCCACATAGTTGGGATGACAGTCATATAACAACACATCTACTTGTTGGTTGTTGTGAGGTGACGTTATCGTTTCTCCTTGGTTTACTCTGAAGTGACATCCTCCTGACCTCACCTTCTAAGAGGCTGGGGTTACAGGCACGAGCCATCATGTTTAGATAATGACATTTCCATATATTAAAAATGTATGACTTAAACAAAAATTAAAAACAATACTATTTATAAGAATGATCAAACATTGGGTGTAAATGTAAGAAAAGATGTACAATATCTGTATGCTCAAAACTACAAACTACTAATACTCTAAACTAGTCCTTAGCCTCATGTGTAGAGATGACTCAAAATTTGGTTCTCTGCTTTGGTCTCATCTTTGCAAACTCCAAATTGTATAGCTAATTGCTACTATAATGAAATCATTTCGATATTTAATGTTGAAAGTACCTAGGCCCCCAAATTTGGGTTATATTTTATTTCTTCTATACTTCCTTTTCTTAGCTATAGTACTACCATTGGCCTGGCCAATGCCAAATTATTTGTTCTTGATCCTTCCTTTAAACCACCCTTCAAAAACCTCTCAATAAACACTGTCACCATCACTACTAAATCTATGTGTACAATGCAAACATAAAAATGCTCCGAATGAACCAGGCCCCGGTGGCTCAAGCTTGTAATTCTAGCTACTCAGGAGGTTAAGACCTAAGCATTGAGGTTCAAAGGCAGCCCAAGTAGGAAAGTCTGTTGAGACTCTTATCTCCAATTAAGAAACAACAATAAAAGCCAGAAGTAGAGCTGTGGTAGTAGAAAAACTCAAGAATAGTGCCCAGAGACTGAGTTCAAGCTTTACAACTGGCACAAAAATAAAAATTCCCACAGATGCTTTCTGATACTCATAGTGTGTGTGTGTGTGTGTGTGTTTTAGTTGTGCCAGTTCTGGGAACTGAATTCAGAGCCTTTGCACAACCTCTTGGCTTTCTTACCCAAAGCTGAAGCTCTACCACCTGGGACATACCCCTACTTCTGGCTTTTAGCTGTTAACTCAAAATAAGAGCCACAGTGGACTTTCCTGCAGGGGCTGGCTTTAAACTGCGATCTTCAAATCTCAACCTCCTCAGTAGCTAGGATTACAGGCATAAACTATGAGTGCCTAGCATGTTATTGGTATTCTTAACCCTATCTATCTCTCCCCTTCTCCATTTCTAGCTTCCTAATCTAAACCATTATCATCTCTTTACTAAAATTACAGTAGTCTCCTAACAATCCATCCTACTTCTATTCTTGTACTTCTGCAAATTCTATTACACACTGTAGCCAATGATCTTATTAAGATTTAAATAATGTAACTCATTTGCTACAAGCCACTACAGATTTATGCTTGTCATAAAATCTAAATTCTACTTTAGGGTGAAGGATATTATTAAACATAAGAAAGTCTCAATTTACCTTTTAGACTTAATATATATTTGTTCCCTCTCATTCACTATGTTCCAGTCATGCTGGATTTCTATTTGCTCTATTTGATTTGTATTTGTGCCTCTGAGACATTTGCTTCTTTGGAATGTTCTTCCCATCAGTCTTTACTGCCAGGCTGACTCACTATGGTCAGTTAGCTGGTTTTAAATTCTTTTTTATTTATTATTTTATTACCAGATAGTTGTACAAAGAGGTCATAATTCCTTAAGTCAGGTTATGAATACACTGTGTCTTGATAAATGTCACGCCTTCCATTGTTCTCCCCCACTTTCCCTCTATCCATCCTTACCCTTAAGTTATGTAGCTCAATTTTTATACATTGTACACTGAATATACTGCTTGTCAACCTTCTCCTCTCCATTTTTGTGCTCCTACCTCATCATCCACCCTCTTCCAGCATGTTTCCACTTCCTGGTATTCAGTTTGTTAAACAGTTCATTAGTTTAGGTTCTTAGGTAGAATCTTCAGTTACTGATGTTTAAACTTCGTTTTTGCTCTTCTAGTACATATATTTTAAGAATAGCCCTTCCAGTTTGGCACTGGGAGCTCATGCCTATAATTCTTGCTCCTTAGGAGGCTGAGACCACAAAAATTTGTGGCTGTGAGGCAGCCCAGGCAGACAAATCTATGAGACTCTTATCTCCAGTTAACCAGCACCAAGCCAGAAGAGGAGGCACAAGTGGTAGAATGCCAGCCTTAAACAGAAAAGCCAAGTGAGAGTTTGAGGTCCTGAGTTCAAGCCCCAGTACTAGCTTTAGTTGCATTCCACAGTGTCATACAAAATATAAATGATCATTTATTTCAAAATATTTCCTAATTTCTATTATGATGTCATCATTGATCTATACATTATTCAGACATGTACTTTTTATGTTTGAAGTAACAGGGAATTTCTACATCAATTTTACTGCTGCCAGGGAAGATATGATAAATTATTTGTTTTCTGAAGTTTATTAGAGATTGTATAAACAAACATTATAGACCATGTCATTTATTTACCATGTCATGTATTTCAGTACAATTTGGAGTTGAATTCAGAACTGAAAGTTCCATAAGTGTTTATTAGATAAAATTGTTAAGTGAACTATTTGAATCTTTTATACATTTTCTGGTTTTGATTTTTATCCCCAAGGACACTGCTCTAAACCTTCTATGAACATTTATCCTTTGGCTGTTCTTCATTCTTTCTTTCCTATCTTTGTGGGTTTAAATATGGCATTATTTTTCACTTAAATAAAGGACTCTGCTTCCCATTTCTTTCAGAGCTTTGGGGATGTCATTTCACTCTCTTCTGGCCTTTGTTATTTCTTTTCAAAATTTAGCAGCCAGAATTACTGTTGTTCTTTGAACTCCTTTTCCTCAGTCTGCTACTAAAATCATGACTTTAATTATATTGTGCCTGTTGTTTCATTTTTCCCACTTAGTGTCCTTAAAATTTCATGATGCAACTACTGCTCTATCTCCTTGTCTTCTTCATTTCCCATATACTGGATTGTTTCAGTCTCATCTATTTCTCCAGGTAGGCTGTTTTATGAGTCCCTTCTTCATTTTATTTTATTTTTTTGTCAGTACTAGTTTTGGCAGTACTGCAGTATGAACATAGAATTTTGCGGTTGCCAGACAAGTATTCTGTCATTTGGGCCATGACTTCAGCCCCTTTCGCTCTGGTTATTTTTTAGATAGGGTCATTTCGCTGAGTTTGGCTGGACTGAGATATTCTTTATTAAGCTTTCCTTAGTAGCTGGGATTACAACCATGTCCCGCTATTAATTGGGATGCACCATTACTAACTTTTTGCCTGGGTTGCCTTCAAACTATGTTCATCCCTACCTCTACTTCTGAGAGGCTATGCATTTTCTTTTGATCTCTATGATGCATATGCATGGATGCAGGTAGGTGTGTGTGTGTGTGTGTGTGTGTGTGTGTGTGTGTGTGTGTCTCCATATAATTCTCCTAGGAACTTTTTTTGTGCCAGTACTGGGGCTTGAACTCATGGCCTCACACTGCTTAGTTTTTTTTCCCCTCAGGGCTGGTTCTCTACTACCTGAGCCACATTTTCACTTCTGGCTTTTTGCTGGTTAGTTGAAGATAAGAGTCTCTTGAACTTTTTTTTTTTCTTTTTGCCTCAAATGTTAGACCTCTGAGTAGTTAGAATTGCAGGAGTGACCCACAGGCACCTTGCTTCTGAGTAACATTTTTAATGTTTTATAGTGTTAAGTCACATCTTTGGCCTTCCTCTTGGTTCAATTTTCAATTTCTACTTCAAATCTTATTTATTAGAATATTTTTGGATCTGAAAGTTTCCCCATTTCCCCTTTAAAGTTACTTGGGAAAACACTAGGTTTTGATAGATACAACATGTAAAACACCCAACACTTAATAAAAACTTCATTTTCAATATAAGTCTGAAAGTTTCACGAATAAGAAAATCTGCCACACATACATAAAAAACTACAGTTTCCTAAGGAGGGAAGTTGAAAATGTTTTTGAGATAGATATACACATTAAATTTAATATTAGGAAATTACAAATCTTGTATAACAGACTGAATATGTATGCATTAGGCTGGAACTTAGCACAGATACGGAGTCCTAGTGGGAATTATCACTAGGATAAAACTGACACACCTTATAGAAATACTGTATCATATTTCATGATGTAAGTTAAGCAGTTTGAGTTTCTGGAAACAGATGAACTAACAACTCTTAAAATATCCTTTATTTTCCTCTTTACTTCCTCATTAGCAGTTACAGGAATAAATGAAAATGGAGACTTTTACATAGTTTTATACCCCCTCAATAATTTCTACTAACCAAAGCAGTTCTGGTCCATACAAAAGTAGATACAGTTCAGTGTTATTATAGGACATTTGTAATACGTTAGTTATTTGTTATATAATTTATGCACTTATAATAATTTGCTGTTCTCCTATGTTTAAGAAAACTTTATTTTTCCTAAATATATATATATTTCAAAAACTTGATTGTTAGCTATTTATTTCAAGGTTTCATTATCTACTATAGCACACACATTATTATTATACACAATTCCTTTACAGTACTGTCTAGCGCTTCAGTATTCTTCACCTAGAGGGAAACTTAGACCCAAATTGCTCAGTTTTTGAATGAAGTATTATTTTTGTAGCCTTCATGCAATATTAATTGAATTTATTGTTTCATAATATACAGTTATATAGTCAGTTGCCTGTGTCAGAAATAAAATGAGGTAACTATAATTTGTATTTGAAATCCATTGAAATGCCAGGATTAAGACAAAAATGTATATGTAGCCATTGTTAAGTATAAACTATGTTATTAAAACACTATTTAATGCTAATAAAGTCAAATATTGCTTTATGTTGTCTAATACCAAACATATTAACTATGTTAAGCTCTTAATTCAGTATTTGACTCTAATTATTCCATGACATGACTTAATTATTGGCAACTATCTAAAATATTGCCTACAGAATTAACAACTCTCTAAGGAAAATGTGATTTAAAATAGGCATTCTTCTTTAAAAAAAATAGGCATTGTTAATGTACTCATTACCCGACTTATGTAACTGTAACCTCTCTGTATATCACCTTTACAATAACAATAAAATATATTAAATAAGAGACAGATTCTTATTCTTGAGCTTATGGATAAGTTTCTTGGGGAAAAAACTCCTTAAAATTGTGTGCAAATTTCTATGTATGTGTGTTTTCTTAGGGAAAAGACACAATTTTGCCTTAGCTACTCAAAACACTTTCAATTTCCCCACATAAAAACTCCCCACATAAATGGGGGGGGGGAAATCAATATGTTGTCAAAAGAAGAAATTTTACACATTAATAAGGCTCGACAG
This sequence comes from Perognathus longimembris pacificus, assembly GCF_023159225.1. Classification (NCBI taxonomy): domain Eukaryota; kingdom Metazoa; phylum Chordata; class Mammalia; order Rodentia; family Heteromyidae; genus Perognathus; species Perognathus longimembris. The sequence goes on along the minus strand of NC_063174.1, from coordinate 11,607,808 downwards.
TAACTAGATTCCCACAGAAACGCCCTGCTACTCTAACAGTATTTTGAATGGTAAAAAATACATTTGTGAATATATGATATCTATGAATCTATGACATCTAACTATGTCTAACATAATAAGGAATTGGATCCAGAAATAAAATACTGAAAGTTCAACCAGAAAAAAATTGTTTATTCAACTGAAATGTTACAGCTAGTAACATCTCTAACAGGGAATAATGGTTTATGTAAATATGTAGAACTTATGTTTCTGGAATACAATAAGTAACAAGCACATATCCATAAATTGGAAACACTAGCCAACTGAGAAATAACAAGTAATCCAAATCATAAACCAATTTTCAAACTACTAAAGAAGACATAAACCTAAAGGCAAAATTAGATGTGTAGATTAGTAAAAATATTTTAAAAAATCAGTATAAATAAAAAAATCAACATATAAAAGATCAAGAAACCCCTACTAAAGATTCCTTAAAACTATAATAAAATACCTGTTAGGCTTACATTTGTCCCATGCAATTTTCCTTCATTTCTCCTTCTACAGGAATGTAAAATTTCATCATTTTCACAGACTTCTTTTAATTATGGAAAAAATACATCTTCCCAGTAAAAAGGAAGTTTTTCACCAACCTTTTCTAGTCAGTGAAAAAGCAAAAAGATAAATGAGAAGGTGCCCCAAACTGCATTTATGTTGTAGTATAATATATAGATCATACAAATTATCCATGACTTATGTACAGGTATATGTGGGAATAAAATACACAAAATAAGAGAAGGAAATAAAAATGATTGCCACAGAAAACAGAAGTGTAAAGATGTGTGTGTGTTTTCTACCATAAAACCTCAGCCATCCCAAAAGCTGTGCCATTCTGAGGCCACTTTCAGGCAGATTCTGAAAAGCTGGAAAGTAAACACAGGTGTTTTAAAACTAGAGCTGCTGTCACGGACAACCACAAACACCCTTAACTCTGAGGTGGCAACGCCTCTTTTCCGCCCTCTGTTTTTTAAAGCAATGCTGGAAAAGAAAATGTCAAATGTTTCATCTTTCAACACCTCAGAATAAGTAAGCGCTTAAAGTATTGTTTCGCAAATCTCTAGCAAATAGATCATTTTTTCACTATGTTTAAATGTAGCCAATTAAATATTAATTATATAAAATAAAAAGAATCTCTTAAAGAACACCATCCTCAATCTCATTATGTCCCCTGCTGGATCATATTTTATTGTAGCTTCTTTAGTTTCTGAAAGTAAAATGTTTTGTCTACATATATTTGCCTACAAAGTTGAACATAAAAGAGTAAAAAGAATCTTAGAAAAATCCAGGGCTTCATTAAGACCTGAAATTCTATTTTAGAAAACTGTATCCTAAACCATGCCAAACTGGAGTAAAAATTGTTAACTGAGCGAAAACAAAGTAAAATAATTCCCAAATTATTACAAAACACAGCACTCACATTCACGAATGCATCCAATTTGCTAGCAGTGAAACATCAACTCAATCCCTATAAAATGGTCTCCAAAAAGCAGGCATAAAATTCATTAGGAATTAATGAGTTACTACCAAACTAGTCAATATAAAAGCTGAAGAAGAATTAATTGTTCCATAAACAGCAAAAAGGTGTTATTAAGAGACTGGCTAGGTATCTATCATTTCTCAAATCTTGAAGGTTATTGTGAGAGCTTTATTGCACGTTCAGAATTCTACCAATAATTTCTTTGTATAATGCATGTAAGCTCTATTCTGTGAAATCGTACTTGCTTATTTGGTTACTCAACACAAAAGGCTAGGAATTTTTCACTGACTCAACTTCTAATAGCTACATTGCGCTCTTTAACAGGATAAAAATAAAAACAGGAATAAAAGTTAAGACTGAGTAACAGCTTCCATCAGTACTTATATCTTAAAAAATTTCTTCAGATAGTTTAGAACTTTGATTTCTATTTTTGACTATGGTAGACTAGCAGAGCTACATAATATTGGGCTAATCAGAGGCAATGAACGACAAACGAAGAAAGGCAAATAAAGTTTACCATCCTTTCCAGATCCACCCACGCACCGCCTCCTCTCACATGAGAAGGACTTTGTATAGTATTAACACAGAGGACAGTAATGTTAAGTTGTGAAATTAATTGACAAAATAAAATAATTTAAAATTAAGTTTGACAGTTCTTAAATGAGTCCACCATACTTTAGTATTATAACATACACGTGATATCTTCAGGCACAAAAGAGCAAGGAAAGGGCAGTGTGTCAGTCTTAGAAGTTAATTTCCTTGCTTTTGTTGGTTTATATTACCATCTAATATTACGTAAACAATCCGTTTCTAGGCAATTTATTTTTTCCTCTGCCACAATGAACTTAAGTTCATTTGTACGCTAAATATCTCCTGACACATAAACATTTAGTTTATCAGCAACAAAAGGAATGTCATTTATAAATAAAATTTGTAAACTATAAAACAGCCAAAATTTGCTTAGTTGTAGAATCATGACTAATTTCACAACCTTTCACAAGGCCAAGGTGAGATGAACACAACAGCATTTATTAAAAATAAATGGCTTATCTCAGAGTGTTCCGTGCTCAGTAATTTTTTTCTTGACCTTTCACATAATCACATAAAAACTTGTGAATTAAAACCAAAAGAAAAAACAAGTTCAATTCCATAAATTATTAGAATAGGCAGATTTTTAAAGAGGGAACTCAAAGTTAAAAGCACATTGTCAATAACAGAGCAAGAACTAAATGGACAAAGGTAGGGTTGTTTTTTTTTTTGCATCACTGTGATCACGAATTAATTTCACTATCTTCTGTTTTAGTAAAAATATGTAGTCATCCCAATAAAGTGAATAATCTGTGTTACAAGAAATTCAATGAAGAATTGTCACTTTGAGCCAGGCGCAGGTGGCTCACACCTATAATCCTAGCTACTCAGGAAGCTGAGATCTGAGGATCACAGTTCAAACCAGGTAGGAAAGACTGTTAGACTCTTTAAACTGCTCACTAGTCAGAAAAAGCGGGAAGTGGCTCTCTGGCTCAAAGGGTAGAGAGTGCTATAGACTTGCACATAGGGACAGAGCCAAGATCCTGAGTTCAAGCCCCATGACTGCAAAAAAAAAAAAAAAAAAAAAAGGTGTCACTTTTAAGGACAGAAATTCTGATATATTTTGAATGTATAAAAAAAAGATTCTAGATTTAGCAGTACCAAGAAAACATGAAAATTTTAAGTAATCCACAAACAACACAAAATACTAGATTATATTGTGCATACTTCTAGGGAGTCTAAATGTACATTGCATGATTCTGACAAGATGAATGCCATTCAGACAATTATGGTTGGGCAAGAGTCAAGGTTAACATTTTTTTTAAAAAAAGGCTATAAATTATGAAAACTCTGTCTCAGAGGTTGCTATTTACCTGAAAATACATGGATTATTTTCCAGACTCTGAAATATATTTTAAAAATATACTTTATCTGAACAAAGAATGTGAGAAATATGCTTTTTGTATCAAATTTTAAATACTAAGCAATAAATTACAAGATCTTTAAAACCTGTGTATGAGACAGTAGGCTAGAGTGATTTTCCAAGATGCCTTTTTGTTTCAGTTAAAATTAAAATCCATGCTGTCTAATCCTTGGAGTCAATTTGTAATTAAGGGGATTTGATGAGAGACCAGGCACTGAATTAATGATAAAATTTAATATCTGTTTTAATGCATCAACATAACAGAAAAACTAACCAACACTGAACAACACAATAAAGTCATTTTGTTATAAAGGGCAGACAGAGCAATGTCAGTACACAAATGTTTTTTTTTAAAATAAATGTATATGATAAAGTTTTGTAGATGTACTAAGAATTGTGTATCTGAAAGTCAAAACAATAAAAACATAAAAGAGTTCTTTTGGTAAATGCAGTTACTTTTTATTGAGAATTTTATATGATCTTCATTAAGTTCAAATAATTTACATATTATGTCTCAAATTATATTTTAATTTAGTATCCAAAATATAATAGTTGCATTTGACAAACTCAAAGTTGTTTTCAAAAAAATATTTTTACAATAGGAAAGGTATACCAGATTGGAGTTATAGGCTCAATAGTATAATGTTTTCTAATCCATCAAATTGAATTTCACAGAATTTTAGGATTCTATTTGAATTTTGCACTATTCTTTCCATACTACTATCATATGGATTATCATGAGACAATTGAATATATCACTTCTCATAGATCATTTTAGTGTAATCTTTTATGTAGAATTTACTCAACCTAAGTTTATACAGATTACATTTGACTACTCTTCTCCATGCAGAATCACCCAGCATATCCTAAAATGCTGTGTAAGCACTCAAAAAGACATAAAATAGTTCACGCTACCAAAATACTTACACTAGTCTCATACAGAAATTACTTTGGAAAGTAAGCAGAACTGAACTTAAAATCATATTTGGTAGCTATTTAAAAACAAATTTAATCAGCCAAAATAAAGGTTGGGGAAATATATTTTTTCCTATTTTACTTTTCAAACAGAAAGTCTGTGTTGGGTAAATCTTCCAAAGCCCAGGTTTATTATGTTAAAAACATGCTTTACATGTTTTGTTTTTGTTTTTGGTACTGGTACTGGGGCTTGAACTTGGGGCCTGAGCACTGTCTTTCAGCTTTTTTTTCACTCAAGGTTGATGCATTACTCTTTGAGCCATGGCTCCACTACTGGCTTTTCGGTAGTTAACTGGATTTTATTTTATTTATTTATTTATTTTTTTGGTCAGTCATGAGGCTTGAACTGAGGGACTGGGCACTGTCCCTGAGCTCTAATGTTCAAGGCTAGCACTCTACCACTTGAACCACAGCACCACTTAGTTAACTGGAAATAAGAGTCTCACAGACTTTTTTGTTTGGGCTGCCTTGAAACCATGACACTCAGATCTGAGCCTCTTGGGTAGCTAGAATTATAGGTGTGAGCCACATTTTGATTATTGTAATGCTTCTATAAAGAACTTCAGACTTATAAACAGGCAATCAACTGGATCGCCACCATTTAATGCTTTAAAACTATTCAGACATTGTTCTCAACAGTATCAAGGGGACATGTGTTCTGCTTCTTCTTGGCCATCATAATACCAAAAGTCTATTGGCCACATAACAAAGGTAGATGATAATAGAATGTCAGCAGAGGTAAGGAGGAAACAAGTAATGAAGTAACATTGATGTGAGCAAAGACAGCAAAGACCTAGAAGAAAGTCAGGGAACTCTTGGCAGTTTCTCACATATTCTATTATTTTCAGGTCAGTGCTTATTTTCTTATTAAAACATTTAATTCTTCCACCCAAATTCTCTTCAATTTGGCCATAAATAACAGTATTGAAGACAACATGAATAACTATTAACTAGCTGTAGGATAGAGGACAATAAATAGGCTTAGCTAACAGACGGGAAAACTGAGGGCTCAGACAAGACTTTGTGAATGCTAGGGAATTACTTCACCACTAAACTACATTTCTAGGCCTCCCAAAATGTTTATTATACCTTATACTCTTTAACAGGTCTTACTCAGTGTTATACTCACATTGTACTCTGAACTTACCAAATTTATTTAACAACTGAACTCTTCAAAAATAGTTTACTTTTTTCTATAAAATTTTCCATACAACTGAAATCAATGCTCTCACTATCACCACTGAATTGAAACTTCAATGACAAATTAGAAGTGACCTATTAAATCAAATCTAACACTTTTGATCTTAGTGGACTTCATTGAAGCATCTAACACTGTGTACCTCTCACCTCATGAAATTTTACTCAATTCTGTTTTGTGTGATAACAAAGACTTCACACTTTCTTAGTCATTCACCTACTCTTTGGACTGTTCATTTAGTTTCCTTTGTAAGCCACTTATTTTTGCACATCACTCAAGTGTTGGAATTCACTATTGTTACTTTATATTCCTCATTCTAAAATAGGTGACAGAGAAAATTAAATTCTATGTCAGGTCATGACACCTAAAGTCAATAAAAGGACCATGTAGATGTTTGTATAGAGATCTATATTCACTATATACTGTTATCTTACTTCGGTTTTGTCAAAATATATTCCTTACAGGACTGTGATTAAAGTCAGGAAACAATGGCTTCAAATACACATACATGTCTAAAACATTGACTGTGGTAAAAAGGTTTTGATATTCTCAGTATTCAGGCCTGAGAACACAGAGGTCTCAAATACTGTATATTTGGGTATGAATAAAGGGTGGTTCCTTACAAAGAAACCAAGATTTAAAAGACCGGATGTAAGATACAGTCACAAAATTACTGCTCAGCACAGCAGAACCACTATACCACTATACTATATAGGTGTACAACAAGGAAAGAAAAGGAGAGGAAAGAATGGGAAAAGGGAAGGAGGCACATATATATGTAAAGGGACAAATAAGGTTCTAATGATTTAAGCAGTATAAAAATATTATGCAGAGAAGCGCACAAAGGTGCAAATGCCTATGTGCATCTGATCATATAAAATAATATTTATCAAAATGAAATCCAGGAAATAGAAAAAGAATATTATATAATGATGGAATAGGTATGTATAGTCACAAAAAGATGGAAGCATCAAAACCCACTTCATGCTTGATTTGGCTTTTGCTACTCAAGTCTCATGAAAATAACGTGGAAGGATTCATGGACAACAATACACCCAAATCTTTGATAATATGACACAAGTAAACTTTTGTTTCAAAGAGACAGATGATGATGATGATGATGATGATGATGATGATGATGATGATGATGATAATGATGATGATGATGATGACGATGACGATGATGATGATGATGATGATGATGACGATTCTGTTGCTGGGGTTTAAACTCAGGCTCTGGTTGCTACCACTTATCTTTTTTTGCTCAAGGCTGGTTTTCTACCACTTGAGTCACAGTTCACTTTCTGGTTTTTGGGTGGTTAACTGGAAATAAAAGGCCCATGGACTTTCCAGCCTGTGCTGGCTCTAAATTGAAATCTTCAGATCTCAGCCTACTGAGTAAATAGGATTACAGGTCTGAGCTACCAGTGCCTAATGGGACACATTATTTTTTAACATATTGTACAGTTATATAATATCTTCCCTCTCTGAAGGAAGATAATATCTTTATAGCTCTAGGGCTATTCACTAAACAAATAATCATTAGAAGACAAGTTGAAATAAAGATGTGGCAGGGTTTCTTCAAGATATACAGAAGTATAAAACACACAGGAGAACTATCTCCCCAAATGGTTAAAGGGTCATAACTAATATTAGTTTTTAAAAAGTTAAATGTTAAACAAAGCAGAGTAAAAAACGATATGCTTGTGTGTGTGCACGCATGTATGTGTGTATAATTAGAGTATACATTCTTTGTATATATAGGCAAAATGCATTCTGAGATGCTTGAAAAATAATATACCATGCAGTCAACTATAAATATTACTTACAATAATGTAAACCTTAAACATTGAACTCACAAAAATACGAGAAAGCTAAATCATCACCTCCCTTACAATACATAGTTAAGTAAAATTGAAAAATGAAGAAATAGCAATAAGCTTTTCATTTAGACATATAGAAAAGAGCAAGTAGCCAAAAAAGTTGAGTGATTTTGTTTGGGGAGCTGAGATTCAGTAAGACAGATGAGGAAGCATATTGCTAAATTCTTCTTATAATGCGTATAGTCATTTGACTTACATTTTGTTGTTTTGAGAACAGTCTCATGATGTCAAGGCAGGACGTGCACTAATGAATCCTGTGCCTCTGCCTTCCACATGCTGGAATGATTATAGACATGGTCTACTACTGCAACGTTTCATTTGAAATATATTAATCTATAGTCTACTGATATTTTTGAAAAATAAAATTTTTCAGTAATTATGGCTAAATATATACAAAATGTTTTCATGGAAATATCCATGAGTACAAACCCACAACCATCCTAAGGATGTAACCTTAAAGAAGAATTCAAATTATGCTACATCAATGAAGTATTTTAAGGGAATGGTCAGAAGAAGTATTTAAGTCTACCGGAGAATGTTTACAAAGTGTTTGTTAAGCAGGGAAAGAGAGTACTAAGTTAAATGTGTGGTATTAAGTAGCTTCAGAGACAAAGTATTTATTCAATGAATACCATGTACCAGGCAATTTTTCTGGAGGCTAAAGCTACCTTTCAAGATGATATGAGGTACAGATGGCAGCTATTGTGGTATGTCAGTGTCTTTGACTTCTTGGATATCAAATATTTTTAAAATCATCAGTGGATACAGACATGTACACAAAAACCTTAGCGACAATAACCAGGCCCCAGATTCAAGCCCAAGGATTGGTACACACACACACACACACACACACACACACACACACAGAACAAAAAAAAGAGTATGGAGTCAGAGAGCCCATATAGGGGAATCCTTGCTAGGCATGAAGCATTTGAACAGACTTTAAAAAGGTGAAAGTGAACTATGTGAACATTTGAAGAGTGTTCCTTAGAAGTAGAAACAAGAAGTATAACTGGCCCAGAAATATAATCAGCCTAAGTGTGTTTGAGGAATAGCAAGAGGATAACGTACCAAAATGAAGTATGGTATCAGCAAGTAAGACAATCTAACTTTTATTTAACAGGATTGTTGCAGACTCTTGAGTTGAGAATAGATGGTAAGGACACAACAGGTGACCATTAGATGAAGCTTTGGCAATATCCTGGACAAGAGGTGACAAGTATTTAAAGGCAGTAGCTGTGCAAGTAATGAGAAGTGTATGATATCTACTAACTGTAGAGCTAGGAGAGTTTGTTTTTAGATAGGATGTAGAATGTGAGAGGAGAGGAGCCAAGACTAACTCGAATGATTTTGTCCAAAGCCACTTGTAGAATAAAAGGGATGGTCTTTTCAATGTCTGTAAAATAAGTTTAGGGATGAGGTAAGGAATTTGGGGGATAAATTTGATTGTCTAGCATGTGCCACATCCTGGATTTGATTCCAACACTATTTTAAAAATCAGGAATTTGGATTACAGCATATTAAGCTTGAAGTGATGGGAAGTTTCTAGTATGGCAACCAGTGGTCCTTGCTTCCTGATATTCCTGCCTTTGTATTTTCCCTTAAGTGTAGGCTGGACAAAGTAATTCTTTTTTTTTTCAAATTAAATTTATGATTTATTTCTTATTCTGAAACAATTATAAATTCTAAGGAAGTTAAAAAATGCCTAGGTAAGACCCATGGACATTTTCTAATGGATAACATCTTGTGAAGCCACAGTACAAAATTAAAGTCAAGAATCTACACAGCTCTTCCAATTTTATGGGCCTTACATGCACCTGAGCATGTGTCTAGTTCTATATAGTTTTATCATTTATAAACTAGTGTCACTGCAAACATAATCAAGATACAGTTTTTCTACCACCACAAGGATTGCTGTGTTACCCTTTTATATTCATAAACATATTGTCTTGGTGTCATTATTAATCATAAACCTATTGCTATCAGAAATGTTTTAATGCGATCATGCTACTTATGACCATGCTCAATGGAAATTGATTTCTCTTTCTTTAATTCAGAATCTAAGCAGGCTCAGGTGACTTATCCCTGTAATCTCAGCTACTCAGGAGACTGAAATCTGAAGACTGTAGTTGGAAGGTAGATCAGATACTGCTTGACCTCCAATTAACCAGCAAAAAGCTGGAAGTGAAGTTGTGATTCAAGTGGCAGACACTAGCCTTAAGCAAAAAACCTAAGGGATAGTGAGTGCTCAGGCCTTCAGTTCAAGCCCCAGTTTCAACACAAACAAAACAAAACAAAACAAAACAAACTAAGCTATGCAGGCCTGAATTGATTTATTATAATAAATCTATTTATTATCACAAATCTATTTATTATCACATTATAAATGATTTTGAATGTTATTTAACTCCCTCTTTTTTTTTTTTTTTTTTTTTTTTGGCCAGTCTTGGGGCTTGGACTCAGGGCTTGAGCACTATCCCTGGCTTCTTTTTTTTTTTTCTATTTATTGTCAAAGTGATGTACAGAGAGGTTACAGTTTCATATGTTAGGCCTTGGGTACATTTCTTGTATTATTTGTTACCTCCTCCCTCATTTCCCCCTTCCCCCTCCTCCTTCCCCTCTCACCCTATGAGTTGTTCAGTTAGTTTACACCAAATGGTTTTGCAAGTATTGCTTTTGCAGTCGTTTGTCTTTTTATCCTTTGTCTCTCGATTTTGATATTCCCTTTCACTTCCCTAGTTCTAATACCAATATATACAGTTTCCAAAGCACTCAGATAAGATACAGTGATAGTGTGGGTATGACCACAGGAAGGTGATACAAAAGGATCATCAACAATAGAAGCTACGATTTCACAAGGCATGTTGAAAGTAATTACAACGGTGATATAACACTCGTTTCCATTACATGGAGTTCATTTCACTTAGCATCATCTTATGCATTCATAGGTGCATAGCTATAGGGCTCTTGTGATCCTCTGCTGTGACTAGCCTAAAGCTGTGCTAATTATTCTCTATAAGGGAGACCATAGAGTCCATGGTTCTTTGGGTCTGGCTCACTTCACTTAGTATAACTTTTTCCAAGTCCTTCCATTTCTTTACGAATGGGGCAATGTCATTCTTTCTGATAGAGGCATAGCATTCCATTGTGTATATGTACCACATTTTCCTGATCCATTCGTCTACTGAGGAGCATCTGGGTTGCTTCCATATTTTAGCAGTGACAAATTGTGCTGCGATGAACATTGTTGTGCTGGTGGCTTTATGTGTGTTCTTGTTTGTGGTCTTTTGGGTAGATGCCCAAAAGTGGGGGCTGCTGGGTCATAGGGGAGCTCTATATTTAGCCTTCTGAGGAATCTTCTGAGGATTCTGAGGAATCGCCATACTGTTTTCCAGAGTGGCTGAACCAGTTTACATTCCCACCAACAATGAAGTAGTGTTCCCTTTTGGCCACATCCCCTCCAACATTTATTATTGTTAGTTTTCTTGATAAAGGACATTCTTACTGGGGTGAGGTGGAATCTTAATGTTGTTTTGATTTGCTTTATTATAAAGCTATAGTAATAAAAACAGCTTGTCCCTGGCTTCTTTTTGCTCAAGGCTAGCACTCTATCACTTGAGTCACAGCACCACTTCTGGCTTTTCTTTTTTGTTTATGTGGTGCCGAGTAATCAAACCCAGGGCTTCATGTATATGAGGCAAGCACTTTACCACTAAGCCACATTCCCAGCTCCAACTCCCTCATTTTTGAGATACAAAATAATTTGACAAAGACTTTACAGTTGGTCCATGCAGAGATAAGAATGTTGTCGACATCTACACCAGTGTTCTTTCTCCTGCCATACCATTTGTATCATTGGCATATTGTGTCATGCTTTACAAAGAGAGTACAACTAATTTTAATGAAATGAATAATATCCCTGCTCTTACTACCTTATGGACATGGGGAGCCAGTATTCATGGGACTTACCTAAAAATTCCAATCCATACAGTAAGGACATGGGATATTCTGAAGGTTTTAATTCAAAGTCTATTACTGTAATAATTATCTATTAAAATAATCCAACTTAACACCCCATTTTTGGTAAAAGGTTGGTATCATGTGGGCATACTAAAAACAGTACACTAACATTTATGTTGACAGAAAAAGATTAATAATTTAACATATGATTTCATCTTTAAAAATGTATTACTATTTACTATCCTGTGAAATAATGAATACTTGCTACTTTCTCAGTTTCTTAAAAGAACCTGATTTTCAGTGAATACTAAATACTAAAGGACAAAATCAACAAAATAACAGTTATTCTTTCAGTATTATGAAGCCAATAGTGAAGACTAGAAATCTTGATACTTGAGTATTAAGTCAAAAGCTAAGAAACTTAGCACAAATGAATCTTTACTCTATAGAGTTTTTTTTTATTTTTGTTTTGTTGTTGTTGTTGCTTAATCTTGCCTTTTGCCATTCCCTCTCCAAATTATCTCTTCTGAAACTCTGAATAGATCTACTATTTTTTTTGTTTTGTTTTTCTGTCTTACCATCTCAGTTTATATTTTTCATTTCTTCTCTTCCAATTTACTAAGTCTTTCTTTAGATGTGTGTATTATGTTACTCTTGGCAAATCTGTCAATTTGCTAATTTTTAGTTACTTTAGTTTTAATTTCTATTAATTCAGTCTAGATATTTACAAGTCCACTTAATAAGTCACTTTTCTGACTCTTGTTTTCTAGCCTCACTTTTCCTTCAAAGGCATGGAACACATTTATGTTATAGTCCATGACTGACAATTACAATACGTATTTGTCAAACTATATGATTTGCTGTTATTATTGAGTTTAGAGGTGTCTTATTCACTCATGTATTTTTTATTTCTTTTTCTGTTAGCTCAGTGTTTTTGAAACTTAATAGGAACTGTTAGAGATAAATTGTGAAGACAGTTTGATTCTGTTGTCTATGGACGTCTGCAGGGCAGAAGCACTTAAATCCTCAGCGTTTAGAATCATACATGTAGCAAGAATTAAAGCAACCTGGGTGGTACTAAACCTGCCTGAAAGCTGGTGATGAATGACAAATTCCCAGAGAAGATTTTTCTCCCTTCTACAGGCAAGAAAATGAAGTTCCCTTGCTTCTTATTTTGTATGAAGGGTTTGTCTCTTTTTTACTTAAACACTAATAATGAGGACACTATACATAAAATTTCCTGGCTCTGTCTTGACCTGTAACCATTAAAAAAGAAACTCAAATTTACGAACATTTGACAAATATACTCAGGGTGGAAAATTGCTACAGGTAATAACTTGTCCAGTATCTTTTCTTCATTTAAATTTTGTTTGGGCCTTTATAGGTTCCTTGTTTCCTTGCCATCTCAATAATGTGAAATGTCCTTCACAAATGCAGCAATGGTACTCACTTGACACTGTTGAAAACGAACTATACAACTTGTTGATGGGACTGGGAGGGAATAACTGGGAGAGAGCAGGGAAAGGGGTGACATTACGAAAAAGAAATGTACTTTTTTACTTGACTTATGTATCTGTAACCTCTCTGAACATCATCTTTATAATAACAATATAAAAATTTTAAAGTCCTTCAAATAAAAATATAGAGTCAGTCCTTTTCAATATTTACCATTTGAAACCTATGTTTTTTGTATGCTTCTAAAGTACAAGACTCAGGGAAGGTTTCTTAGTACAAAAATGTCATCTGTGCTTCAGAATAAAAGCGATGGCAGTGTGACAAGTGATCAGAAAGCTCAGTAAATGAAGACAGGAAAACTAATATGGACAGTATTATTATTATTATCTAGATCTTGACTTTGACATAGGGTAAAATAAGAATAAAATAAACATGCAATGGAAGGGATGGCATTGTCTAAAAAGCAATGTGCTCTTCACCTGACTTATGTAACTGTAACCCCTATCCACAACACCTTTATAATAATGATGTAAAAAGCAAGATCCATCACATAACCAAGAGGACAGGATGCTGAATTTGTTTGACATGATTGAGCGTTTGAAAGAATATGAAATTATGTCATGTATTGTAGTGTACATTCTGAAGAAGGTAGTAGTGCCATTAATTAATCAATGTTAATGAAACCATTTGGCAGAAAAATAGTAGAAAGCTGTCACAAATTATTTTAAAAGATTTAAAGATGATATTTAGTAGAAAAATAAAAGTGTGAATATATTGTAGCTCATTTAAATAATGTGGCACTATTTACACTAATATTATGAAGCTTTCAAAAGATATAGAAGAATTTTAAATGCCTATTATTAAGTGTATGAAGCTGATATGGAAAGGTTTCAAATATATGACATTATAGGGAAAGGAAGAATGGTTGTCAGAGGTCAGAGGTCTGGGTGTGATAAACAGGCAGAACATAGGAGAGTTTAGTTAGTGGCAGAGTTGTCTGATACTATGACTATTGATATTATGCATTCACCAAAACTTTCTGAGTCTGCTATATCAAGTAAACCCTAAGGTAGAGGTTGGAATTTTGATTGTAATGATGTATCTATGCAGGTTCATTGGCTATAGACAACAAGGATCACTTTGGTATAGCATACCAATAGTAGAGAGGCTTTGAGTTTATGGTGGCAGCAGAAACAGAACTCTCTACTTTCTGTTTAATTCTGATGTAACCTTAAAATTGCTCAAAAGCAGTTTATTAAAAAAAAATGGCCAAGTGCTACTCAGGAGGCTGAGACCTGAGGATCATGGTTTGGGGTTAGCCTGGGCAGAAATTATCCAATTAACTGTTAAAAAGCTAACCTGAAGGTATACCTCAAGTGGAAGAGAACTATCTGTGAGAAATTCATTAGGCTGAGAGCATGTGCTTCAGTACTAGAGGGAAGGGGTAAGAGGGAAAGGAACAATTATATAATTTACAGAATCATTTATACTTTATGAATATGGAGAAAAAGAGGCACCAGCAATCAAGAAGAATCAGAGCAAAAAAAAATAATAAAGTGGATACAGCAAAGAGAACTATAGGAGAATGACTCAAGAAAGAGGTGTCTATGTGAGTGAAGTGTATTATCTTTGGGGGATTAGGATGTTGTATGTAAAAATGAGTATTACATATCACAACTGACCATCAGCAGTCATTTATAATCTAAGACCAGCTTAATGCAATTACATTGGGGGACACTTTAGGAGCTTAGAGGTGCCTGATAAAAGAAAAAATTAAAGTTGAAAAAAAGAAAGTATGTATGAAGTTCGTAATTATGTTTACTGTCCATATATTTACGGCTCATCTAAATTTAAACATTTAAGTCTAAAAATGTGTTTTTCAAGAAACAAATATTTCTTTATCTCTTTTATTTTCTGGTATGGGAATTTGAATCTGCCAGGCAGGTATTCTATCCCATGAGTTATGAACCCTCACCCTGTTTTGCTTTAGTGATTTTCACATAGGGTCTTGTGCTTTTTGCCTGGGACCAGCTTCCATCTACTTATGCCTCCCACAGAGCTAAGATTACAGATGTGCACTGCTACTGCCTAGCTTATTTGCTGATTTGGGGTTTTGCAAACACTCTGCCTGGGCTGACCTTAAACTGTGACTCTCCTGACCTCCACCTCCCAAGTAGCTGGAATTACTGGTGTGTGCTACCACAACTGGATAAGAAATAAACTTGTTAACCAAAGTAGATAGAGTTCACTATAAATGAGATTAGGTTTTTAAAAAAGTAATCTCAGGATATACACTAGTGTCATTACAATGTGGTCCATTGTGTTATCCTAGAAAAACAAGAAAATATAAAAACAGAAGAAATGTCATGCCTAGAAAAGTCCAACTATTAGAATTCCTTACTACTCCAAAAAGAATGTTTGTAAATAATCATCAAAAACCAAATCCTAGCTGGGCTCTGGTGGCTCACACTTATCATCCTAGATCCTTAGGTGCTGAGATCTAAAGATTGAGCCTGGCAGCCCTGGCAAAAAAGCCCTTGAGACTCTTATCTCCAATTAAACATAAAAACAAAAACAAAAACAAAAACAAAAAAACACAAGTGCAGGGGTTGGGAATGTGTCTTAGCGGTAGAGTGCTTGCCTAGCATGCATGAAGCCTTAGGTTAGATTCCTCAACACCACATAAACAGAAAAAGCCAGCAGTGGAACTGTGTCTCAAGTGGTAGAGTGTTAGCCTTGAGCAAAAAGAAGCTCAGGCCCTTAGTCAAAGCCCCAGGACTGGTAAAATAAAAATAAAAACAAAATAAACAGCAGTGCAAAATCAAGTGGTACAGTGCTAGCTTTGAACATAAAAGCTCAAGGATAGCACCCAGGCCCTGATTTCAAGCCCCAGGACCAACACACACACACACACACACACACACACACACACACACACACACACACACGCCCTGAGTTCAAGCCCCAGGACCAACACACACACACACACACACACACACACACACACACCAATGCTGCATCATAATAATTTAAAAAATAATTTTCTTATTGCTAAGCAAAGAAATTATTATTTGACTGTTACTAGGTTATTCAAAAGTATTACCCTCTTTTATGACTGTGGCTTTGCCATAATATCAGCTTGGAAAGTCCAATATAATAGATGACTTTTATCTTTGATTTCCCCCCCAAACCCCAAATATATCTGTACTATTAAATCTTTCAGAAATTTCAGTGTAACCCAGGGAAGTGAGGCGTGATTTTTTTCAATTCTTACTCTATTGAAATTTATTTTTATTAGTGTTAGTAGTAGTGGTACTATTTATACAAAAGCATTGGAAACATTACTTTTAGACTGAAGGTTTCTAGGTACATAGAATTTTTTTTTTTCCTAGTCCTGAGCTGGAACTCAGCCCAGGTACTGTCCCTGAACTTCTTTTGCATGAGATTAGTGTTCGCACTTGAGCCACAGCTCCACTTCCGGCCTTTTTGCAAGTTTATTGGAGCTAGTCCAACAGACTCCTGCTTGGGTTAACTTTCAACTGTGATGTTGAGATCTCAGTCTCCCGAGTAGTCAGGAATGCAGAAAAGAGGTACTGGCACCCAGTGGTACATACAATTATTTAGAAAATTAAAGAAATGTTCCTAATACTAATTTAGATACTAAATATTAGATCAGCTAACAAATAAAAATGAGACCTACTACTGGTTGTAAAAGGTAAGTTGGAACATCTATTTACCATATAGCTTGGTAATAAACTTGCTACTCATAGCTTCCATGGCAAATAAAAAACATAGAGTGCTATAAAAGTCACAAAATCAATAGAATTCCTACAAAGAGTAATTTTTAAAATATAACTTATAACATGTATTATAATGTATATTATAAATTATCTATTTTTCATAATTCAGGTTTTCTCATCAGAAAATACAGTTAAATAAGTTAAAGTCAATGATATGTACAGCACACATTTATACAGAGTTTAAATGAATATAGCAGCTTCAGAAGATAGAGCTGATGAGGGAGTTTTCAGAAACAAATTCTTATCCCTCTCTTTATGCCACCAAAATTGGACCTGACTTTAGTTAATGGATAAAGTTGTCAATGATGAAGAAACAACTTGAAAAACTTTGGACTACTACAGAAAAAGATGAGCCACTACCAAAGATTTTAATGTCTATTTGTTAGAAGTAAAAGTGAATTATATTTATATGTTACCTTAAATTTTATAGTCTAAAGAGATGTTTTACAGAGGTCTATCTTAAACTTGCGGGTCTCTTAGGGTCTACTAATTTTCCTCTGATTTTAATAAGCTCTTATCAATGTGAGCTTATTTCTCTCTATAAATAGCCACTATTATGTAACTAAATTTAATATGAACACACACCAAAAATGCTAGGTTAAATACTGTAATTACCATGTACTTATCACACTTGAATTTTAATTTTAGGTCCTGTTTTAAATGGAAAGAGGGATATGATACAGAACATAATATGTAAGTCCTTTAACAATGCTAAAAAATTAGCAGAGTATACAAAAAATTCTATGAAAATAATGTTGGCTGAGCACCAGTGGCTCAGGCCTGTAAGCCTAGTTACTCAGAAGGCTGAGATCTAAGGATCACGGTTTGAAGCTGGCCAGGGCAGGAAAGTTCGTGAGGCTCTTTTCTACAATTATCCACCAAAATGCTGGAAGTGGAGCTGTGGTTCAAAATGGTAGAGCACTAGCCTTGAGCAAAAAGATCAGGGACAATACCCAGGCCCTGAGTTCAAACCCACAACCACCACCACCAACAAAACCCAAAAAACAATGTTGTTTTCTCCACTACAAGTATGTATCTTCAAAACTATTATATTTAATTTTCATAAAATAGTACATTTCTTCGGGAGACAATTAAAATAATTGTAGTAATTTATAATTCTCTTTCCTTGGTTTTCTAGTTTGTCAAGAAATTTCATAGACAATAAGAGAAATGACATTACACAATAACAGTTATTATACACCTGTGACCAAGAATTTGAAAATCTAAGCTAAACTTAGAAAATCTAAGTTCTACCATGCCTCACATTATTGGCATAGGTTAAAATATTTTCCACATAAAAATATTAACATTTTCCTCAATTTTGGAGGATGAAATTTTTTTCAATTCTGGTTTTATATGTTACACTGTCAATAGCACATTATTTCCCTGTAATCTCCAACAATAATGAAATCAAGACAGTAAAGTACAATGCAATCATTTTGGTAATAAATCTTTTCTTACTGTAAATAAAACATTCATACATCTTTTGTTTTTCCAGGCATTTTGGAAAACTTGCTAATGAGAAGGCAAGCACCTTGAGGGTAGAGAGTACCTTTACATTGGCATTAGCTATCTTGGGAACTGGGGCAAAGGAAAAGTAAATGAAAAGCCACTAGCACTCTAGAAAAAACATGGCTAGTAGAATCAAAATAAGACCCTTCTTCGTGATTCTTGGATCTACATTGTAATGGTACAGAACTTGTCCTAAAATGTGTACTTGAACTTATTTGAAGTTCCACTTAAATATATTGTCTTTATTTTTCTTTTTTATGATAACATTCTAAGTATTTCTTCAGTTCCCAAATGTATTTACATCTCCTAAAGGGAAATACAATTTTGTGAGTTGTTAGTATTTATAATTCAATTAGGATTATAATAATAAAATACTGATTCAAAGAAAAGGCCTATAATCGAATACTTTTTAATAGCTACAGAAAGAAAGAATATAAAAAATATAAAGAGAATATGTGGCCAAAGTTATTAATACATCACTACTCAAAATTCAGGAAATATGTTGTTTTCATGTACACATACATGAAATAAAATAATACCACAACAGAAGGGTGCTGTATCTGTGTTTAAAGAAGGGGTTGTTGGCAAACACCACTGCCTCACTTCTGCTGAAATGTACACAACTGATATATGCAGCCCAGAAAGCTGGCACCAAGGGCTTACAACCTTAATTTGCCTGCGAGAAGGAGAGGAGATTTACCTTCAGAGCACGTTCTTGATTGTTTTCAGCAGTCAGATGTCTCATGTTGTTTGCTGAAGTCTGGTTCTGCTCTTTCAGATGATGAAGCTCCTGCTCTAGCCGTTTGCACTGCCACAGGGGAAGAATCCCATTAAGTAAAGGAGGTATAGCATTTTTTTTTCACCAAACCATATGAATTAATGTAAATAATGCTACTGTATTCTCTAAAAGGCAATGGGCTCTTTTGCAACAGAAATGTTAAATAAAAGTAACAAAATAACATTACTTATGGTATTTTGTAAATTTGGTCATATTTTTCAATTAGTCTTATTAAGTTAAATATAACAGAAAAATACTACATTTTATAAAATAAACATCAAATATATATTCAAAATTACTTTCTTCATTAACAAAAATATTCTGGATATTTTTTCATTAAACATGCTGAAATAAAACATGCTTCTAAATGATATTGGATTCTCAATAAACTACAATACTACAGTCTATGATCAATTTATGGCATTTAAAAAACAAAAAATTATAAAATGTACATTAAGAGATGCCCCATTTTAGGTATCTAAAACATTTAATAAAAACTGTACATGTTATAAACTGATATGCTGTAAATCAAGACAGTATAAAACTACATGAAATACTGATTAAAGAAATAACATATTAAACCCATGTTTCAGGAAAAAAAATTTAAAAAATCATTTCTTTTCCCTTTTCTTTTTAAATTAGAATATTAAGTCACCAACTATAGCAACATATTGATTCACAATCTAAACAAAGTTCTTTCTAGATTATTTTATAAACACTTGGTTGTCACAGTGAATAAAATATCATGTTTTCATGATAAAACAAGGGACTATAATGTAACTTGTTGGTTCTTACTATTCTAACACTGATTTTGTCTAGTTCTGACCTCTACAACAAACAAGTAGTCAGCACCAGTATTTCCTTAGTCCTATACAAAGCCTTTTAAAACAAAAAGTCTTGCCAGATACCTGATATTGATTTAGATTATGTTAATATGCAAACACAAAATCGAGTATATACACCTCATGCATGCAAATACTTAGAAAACCAAGATACATTTTAAAATTAAATAAGGTAGCTGCAAAGTTAAGGTATTTCAAGTTATTGTTAATTCACTTTAGAAATGATTTTGTTGAAGATAAATTCTACAAATATGACCCAGTACCGACAGCTTCAGTGGCAGATTCTTTTCCATTGCCATGTCCATTCTACCATGTGCTATGTGACAAATCATCTATCACATCCTTAAAATTAATGAAAACTTTATAACATGTCTCATTTTCTTTTATTTGCAAGAACTATATGATTTATCTCTGTGCTTTTTTAAACCTCATACCAAACTATTTGATCACATAGTGAAGATATAACTAAGAGCCATGAAAACAAGTAAGCGGTAACAGCAAATTTAACAATCTAGTACCAATTTACTCTACTAGAAGCATTCTGTACATTTTCAATTAAGTGTGAAAAGGAATGATAAACTACAATCTATGGGGATTCAAAGAGAGAATGGAAATTTTTACTATGGAGGTACAATGTTTCATGAAGTAGATGTCATTTGAGTTGGACTTGCTTTGGTTATAAGATTTTGTGGGTTGAAATTGGAGAAAAACAAATGTTAAAAATTAGAATGAAGCTCAAGATTGTATTTGGAGATAGGAAACATGAAAAGGAATTGTCTGGTCATGTATTCTTTTCATTTCAAGAAAATTTGAACGGATCCCCAAATAGCCATTTTCCCTATATACACAGCAGTAAAGTAAAAACATGATTCATTCATTTTTAGCTCAAGAAAGAAATTTTGAATTCATTGTGATTTGCTTATAAATTATATATATTTAATACTACTTAAGATTCAAACAGAGTGAAACAATGGTATTGAGGTGACTAAAAATAATATAAATGCAGATATGTTTGAGATTTGTATTTTGCTATATTTATGTTATTTACATATATTGAATTGTATGATTTCATCTGACTTTATATTTAATAGTTTAATATTCACTACAATTTAAATAGTCATGTATAATTTTTTCTGGTTTGCTTCAATTTTTTATTTCTATTCTCTTTGACAGTTATTGAACAACCCAAAACTTACCTGTTTATTCACCAGTATGTATACTATACTGTACTATATGTTAGAAGTTTATAAAATGTTGCCTGCCATTGATGGCTCTGGCCTGTGATCCTAGCTACTCAGGAGTCTGAGATCTGAGGAACACAAGCACAATTCAAAACTAGTCTGGGCAGGAAAGTCCATGCAACTCTTACCATCAATTAACCACTAGAAAACTGTAAGCAGAGCTGTGGCTCAAAATGGTTTAGCGCTAGCCTTGAACAAAAAGAGCTCAGGGAAATCATGCAGTTCCTGAGTTCAAGCCATATGACAGACACCTACCCTCCCCCCAAAAATAATTTTATAAAATTTTTATAAAGCAGATACATATCCCAAAATTTGTATCTCAAATTTTCTTGATATTATTCCTATCTTCATACATGTTCATTTTTTTTCAAATTTGTCATTTAAGATCTACAGAGACAAAGAATAATGTAACAGAACTTTTACATCCATCACCAATATGTACCAAATGTAACTGGGTAAATTTAATGTAAATCTTTTAGATTACACTGTGACAAATTTCTGTCTCATTGAATACTGCCCCTCTTTCTTCCCTCAAACATCTGGGCCCTGGGAACACACATCTGTAATCCCAAACTCTTTAGGAGGTAGAGATCACAGCTTGTGGCTCACAGGCTAAACACACTACTGAGAGAACACATCTGAAGTGGTGGTCATCGCAGTGTGCTTGGGAGGCAAGCACAAAGTTCTGATTTTACTCTGTAGTACCCTACAGCCCAAGAAAGGAAAAAATAATCATCTATTCTGAAGTGCAATACTTTAATCCAAACAATATTTACTAAGTAATTATTCATTTCCAGATAGGAAAAAGAGCATTTAACAAAGTAAATAAGATCCCCTGCCCCTATGGAGCCTATATTCTACATCAGAAAATAAGTAACTAATAAATGAAATATATAATATGATAAAGATGAAAATGTTATTAAGATAAACTTCATAGAATAGGGAGTGTCAAGAGTAGAGAAAGTGCTAAGAGTCGTAAGGAAATTTTTTTAATTATATTGGAAGGACATATGGAAAAACCAATACGTGAATAAAGACTCTAAAAAGACAAAGCAGTAAGTATTGCATATCTTTGGGAGGAATGGCTGAAACAGAAGGAAAAAAATAAACAGTGCAAAGATCCTGAGGTAAAAGCTTGTCTCAAATGCTTGAGTAACAGCATAAATCTAGCAGGGATGACATAAGGAAGGAGAACTCTAGGAGATGAGGTGAGAAGAGCTTGAAGTCCTTATAATAAAGACTTTAAGTAAAATAGAAAGTTGCTTGAGAGTTCTGAACAGAGAAGCAGCATGATTTATTTTGTATTAAATTTGGTTAGTGTTTCCTCACACACACACAGACACAGACAGACAGATGGACACACACACACACACACACACACACACACACACACACACGACCCTAAGAGGGCCAGGACAGAATCCGGAAGTAGATTGGGAGATTAAGTAGTCAAGAAGAGAGATGAGGGTGGGTCACTGATGGTGGCAGAATCTGAATACACATTGGAAAATATAGGCAAAAAAGTATTTTCCTTTTTGTGGTTGACATCTTAAAAGTTCTTGAATTGTTATTGTAGTGGTTGGCACTTTTATATTCACACTCCTGACCATAAAAAAATGCTTTTAGGGCTGGCAATATGGCTTAGTGGTAGAGTGCTTGCCTAGCATGAATGAAGCCCTGGTTTTAATTCTTCAGTATCACATAAACAGAAAAAGGTGGAAGTGGTGCTGTGCCTCAAGTGGTAGGGTGCTAGCTTTGAGCAAAAGAAGCTCAGGGACAGTGCCTAGGCCCTGAGTTCAAGCCCTAGGACAGGCAAAAAAGAAAAAACAAAAAGCTTCTAAGAGAAATTTTGGTAGATATTGGTAGATATGCTGATCTGATCACATTATGGAATTGTATTTATTTTATACCTAGCTTAATCAAGAGTTCAATTCCTCATTATAAAATTTCAACTATGTTTTATGGAATGCTTTGTCCAAATGTGCAAATATAGTCAATTATCTCAATTCTTTAATGCATTACACTGTTCTCATTACTGTGATAAGCCCCAACTGATACGCATTACATTGGTTATATTAATTTGCATATGTCTATGTATGTATTTAAAAAACACACTTTTAATTTGTGTCTGTTTACATTAATTTGGTACAAATAAAATGAGACTGATAATACATACATATTTCCTGTCTTGAGCTACCTCTTTCTGTTTTGTTTACAAGATTAGATTTAACTTACAGAAAGTTTTATTTTATTATCTGACACAATTATATAAAATAAGCTTTCCAAGAATAATTCGTATATATCAAAGCATCGGAGCCTTCTCCTGGGTTTCAACTGCTTTTTGCGAAGTATGCCAACAAGTTCCTTTTATTGTGATAGTGCAACTGGAAAGATGATTATTTTGAACTTATCCTTTTCACTGGAAGAGGACATCAGCACCATATCCTTGGGAACTGGCAATTTTCATCACAGGAGAAAAAAGACACAGGAGTAAGAGAGTAAGTTAAATAAAAATTCATTAGTTTAGAACTCAAAGTATCAATATGAAGGCATGGTGAGTTACGTCTCTTAAAAACTGGGTGCCTGTCTAATTCCCATGTGCTATTTCCCACGGAAAAGGAAGAAATAATGAAAACCCAGTAGTATTGAAGATCCCTAGCACCTGGACTTAGTAAAAATGGAGGACTATAGTTACATGGCTGACAACCTAGATTTGGGGCAAGAAATGAACTATATGGGCTGGGAATATGGCCTAGTGGCAAGAGTGCGTGCCTCGTATACATGAAGCCCTGGGTTCGATTCCTCAGCACCACATATATAGAAAACGGCCAGAAGTGGCGCTGTGGCTCAAGTGGCAGAGTGCTAGCCTTGAGCAAAAAAAAAAAAAAAATGAACTATATGATCCAGAAACCTCGGTGATAGTGGAGTAAGGAATTATCAGAGAGAAAATGGCTTTCAGAAAGGACTTGAGAGATAACTTTAAAATGCTCCCCACTATCTACAGTTAAAACAGTTTAAGTATCAATAATGATAGAGTCTCAGTTTCCCAGGTTGAACTTGAGATCATGATCCTCCTGTCTCAGCCTCCCAAGAGCTTGGATTGCAGGTGTACACATACCATCATGCCCAGTTTGTCATGATTCTAAAATTTTACAAGATTATGGCAAATACCTATTAGAAAATATATAATTTCATTTGTGATTACT
The DNA here is from genome assembly GCF_023159225.1 of Perognathus longimembris pacificus. NCBI lineage: Eukaryota > Metazoa > Chordata > Mammalia > Rodentia > Heteromyidae > Perognathus > Perognathus longimembris. The sequence continues at coordinate 11,583,494 of NC_063174.1, read as the reverse complement.
ATGAATTCTGAATAATTATATCAAGCTGATAACATATTGTAATGAATCTGTTTTTTTGTTTTATTTTTTGAAAGTTCAACATGCCTTCAATTCCCAACAAAAAGTTCTATAACACTAAGTTTGTAACAGCTGCTGTTTCTCCTTTTGTATAACCTGCTTTCACACAAATCATCTTGATCACATTAGAATCAAACTTCTCCCCACTTGGATGGTATGCAGCACTTTCCTTTGCAGACAAAAATAAAATAATAGGAGTCTTCCAGTCCAAACAAAGTAAAGTTTGGTGTCAATGTGAATTATAGATCTGCAGATGTCTGGAAGCCCTTAGGACTGCATGAATATATTTTCATTCTTTTTCAAGAATACAGGAAAAAATGCTGGACAATTCAGTAACAAAAGTAAATTATACAATTTAAAAATGAGCTAAGTACTAGAAAAAAAACACTCCTCTAAAAATAATATAAAATGATCAATAAGTATAGGAAAATATTTGAAATTACTAGTTGGTAGGAGAAATACATCAAAACCATAATGAGGAAAGTGACATCTACAATGTGAAAGACTATGAAGCTCCAGGCCCTTGCTTCCAGTGGATGCCAATTAGTAATACCACTTGGTACACCACTTTGTGAGAATTCAAAAAACTAGTTAATAATTCACAAAGCCCCTCAACCAAGGGAGGAACAAGAGGGAAGAAATACTAACACTATTTCTTTTCACACAGTATATCATGTCCACCTGTTAAGAGAAAAAAAAAAAAATCATAAGACCGAAAACAAGTTTGACAAGTCAGTGTGATGATCAAAACCAGACTCAGAAATAGAAGGGCTATTGGAAACATTGGACCAGTTATATATATATATATATATAATATATATACTTTTTAAGGACTAAACGGTAAAGCAAACAACATATAAGTATAGATATGCAGAGCTATGGGTATAACTCATCAGCACAGCACTTTCTTATCAAATATGAAGTCCTGAGTCATATGACTAAAACACTGAAATTCTATGGAAGAATAAAAGCAAATGTTAGAGAGTAAAAACATCATAACAAGCCAGGTGCCCATAGCTTGTGCTTGTAAATCTATAGTTTGAGCAGCCCAAACAGATCACTCTGCAAGACTCTATCTTCAACTAATCAGCAAAAAGCCATTCTGAAGGCATGGCTTAAGTAGTAAAATGCAAGTCAGTGAAGTAAGAGTGAGTCTCTAACTTTAATCCTCATACCAGCTTAAACAAAAAACAAACATACAACAATGCCACAAAGGAAAGGAAGAATGCCTTTACTGGGTTTAATAGTAGACTAGATACAGTTGCAGAAAAAAAAACAACAAACCACCAGTAACAATAACCTCAGTAACAACAAAACTCTGTTCAAGGGCAAAATAAAAAGACATTATATAATGACAAAAGAGGCTAATATAAGAAGATTTTTAAAATGGTAAGATTTCATACTTTCTCATTTAAAAAGTTATTATAAAATTACATTAATCTAAACAATGTGGTACTGACATATAGATCAATGGAATAGAATATATAGAAAGAAATAAACAGTCAAGTGAATGGGGGGGGGGGGTGTGCACACATGCACCAGTAATGAGGATTGCACTCAGGGTCTAGGAGCTGTCCTTTAGCTTTTTCTCTTAAGGCTGTCACTCTACCACTTAAGCCACAGCTCCACTTCCAGCTTTTTTTGGTGATTAATTAGAAATATGAGTATCAAGGACTCCTCTGCTGGGGCAGGGAAAGTCAAATGGGACAGATTATGGAAATACATCACTTTCTTGAGTCTCCACAAAGAACAGGGAAAGTGGGTTGTGTGGAAAGACAGAAACACAATGGAAAACAGCAGACAGAGGGCAGGTGAATATCAGAACTAATTAATTGTACATTTGTAAAAGAACTATGCATGTGAGGATCCTGAAAAATAGTAGGAAGGGGAAATTCCCCCTCATAAGGGTTTTATTCAAGAGGGCAGATTCAAATGCAGTACACAGGAATACAATCTGGCATTCTGCAAAGAGAGACTCTCAGATGGGACAACTGTGATCCAATGAGCAAAGAGATGCTGGAGAAGGGGCTGGTCCTGCTGAACTTTCTAGCTTTTTGATCGTCATAAACAGAAATAATTTTGAGAGGTCTTAAAATCAAGTGTTTGGACTGGGAAGGGCAGACACCCCTGCATTTTTGGGTCCAAGGCCTTGCCCTCTGAGCGGCATAAGTGTAAACTCCTCTGAGAATCAGTGGGAACCCAAGACAACAGGATCCAGATTCGAGAACACATGTCTACTTGGTGGGGGAAGTGATTCACACTGCAGAAGATAGCTGGGGGCCTTACAAGTGGGTACTGCAACCTGACAAGGAAGAGGAAGACAAGCTATATGTGACTAGCAGCTGGGCAATGAGGGTGTGTGTTTTTAGGACACTCATACTGCGGAATCACTCCTTGCCCTTCCTTGCCTGGCCAAGCCAGTGCAAACTGCTTTGGGCTGATTGCATCTACTCTCAGAGATCGAGGCATTTGGTGGAAAGGCAGCTTGCTCAGGCCTTTCCCATACCCCTGAACTCACTGGCAAAGTGTCTGTGGTACACAAGGGAATTGAACTACGCAGTTCTTGGACTTAGCTGGCAAGATCAGTGGGAGCTCAGCTCTTGTGCTCCCAGTATTGCCAAGCCAGGACACAGAAAACATAGGCAGGAATTGCTGCACCTCAATGGAAAAGGCAGGGTGGGGCTATACCTGCTTTTCTGGTCTAACCTGTTTGGATTTCAGAAAGTAAACAACTCAATAACCCCTGGTCCCCCTCCCCCAACATACCAAATAAACTGCAGAAGATTGGGGAAAGCAAACCTAATCATTGCCATCCTCAGTGTCTGAGGGAGAAAATACTAATATGTCTTAAATGAAGAAATATTAAGTGTTTGCTTTTTCTTTTGTGAATATTTTGCCTTGGCTGTATTTGTTTTATTGCTTTCTCTTACTATTGTTTCTTATATGTTTATTTCTCATTATTTTCACCTTTATCCAATCTTCTTTTATCATTTCTCTACTCAATTTTGTTAGTTAATTATTAATACTTTCACTTTAATAATTTTTAGTTGGGCATAGTGGTGAATGCTTGGAATCGCAGCTGTTCAAGAAGCAGAGACAGAGGATCACAACTTAGCAAGATTCTTTCTAAAACAAAAAACCAAAATGAAACTGGGTGTGATGTTGTTTCACATCTGTAAACTCAGCTACTTGGGAAGACTGCATTTCACAGCCCGCCCTGGCCAAGTGTCAGAATCCATCTCAACTAACAACCCAGTGAACACTTGTAAACTCAGCTACCTGAGAGGTACAGGTGAGATTGCACAAGGCTGTCCCTAAGGAAAATGAGCTAAGACAAAAAAGGCCCGAAAAAGTGGCTCAAGAAGAAGAGCAACTGGAAAGGAAGGCCCAAGTTCAAACCCCAGAACTGCTGAAATAAATAAAATCATAAAAAAAAAAAAAACACAAAAAGGCTGAGGTTCATCTCAAGTAGCAGAGCATATAACTAGCAAATTCAGTTCCCAGAAACAATCACAGCGGGGCAGCAGAAGAATCATCATCATCATCATCATCATCATCATCATCATCATCATCATATTTGAATTAGTAGTTTATGAGTATCCTAGCTGTTATTTATTGTTATTACTAATGGTATAGCAGAATCTGCCTTAAAAAAAAAAAAACTACATTGAAACACATGGCTTGATTTTAGTTGTTATTATTGCTCTCTGCTTTTTCCCTTCTAAGTGGTAATGAGAACTGAGACAGCCAAGTGAAGGGTGCCAACTAAGAAGACTAAAAAGTTCAGCTGCCTAGTGATGGTAGCTCATGCCTATAGTCCTAGCTCTCAGGAGGCTGAGATCCAGGGATTGCAGTTTGAAGCCAACACAGGCAGTAAAGTCCCTGTGAGACGCTTATTTACAATTATCCACTAAAAAACCAGAAGTCCTGCTGTGGCTCAAAGTGATAGAGTGATAGCTTCAATCAAAAGAGCTCAGGGACAGTGACCAAAAAACAAAAACAAAAACAGAAACAAAAAACAAAACAACAAACCCAAAACAAAAATACAAGGTCAGTGACCCCAGAGAAGATTCAAGTAAACAGATGATAAAATAAGAAAAAGTCAATTCAAGAACTGAATGAGAAATTTAGCACTTAGGATAAGAACTTCACCAAACAAAGATTCTTGAAGGAACAACAGAAATTAGGAAAAGAAAAACTCAACAAATCAAATTAAAAACTCATTGGAGGCTGGGACTATGGCTTAGTGGTAGAGTGCTTGCCTGAGTGTTGTCCCTGAGCCTTTTTCCGAGTAGCTTATTGCAGATAAGAATATAATGGACGTTCTTGCCGGGACTGGTTTCAAACTGTGATTCTCAGATCTCAGACTCCAGAGTAGATAGAATTTTATGTGTGAGCAATCAGTGCCTGGCACACTGTTAACCTTTGTTTATCCTTATTTTCCCTTCTCTTTTTTTCTGCTTCCACATCCTTTACAGTTCTCTTTGTAAATGCCCTTGTTTTTTCTACTAAATTTCACATCTAAGAGAAAGCACAGAATAATTTTCCATGTAAGCCTAGCTTATTTCCCTTAATATATTGATCTCTATGTCTGTTCATTTTTCCAAAAATGATTTTTTTAAATTTAGGTCTGAAAAAATGCCATTACATATGGCAATCCTATTATTAATTTTCTCTCAGGAACTGCTATGTGATTTCCATTATATAAGGGTTCAGTGTATAAAGCTTTATTTTCCCCCCATTCTCACAACTATTTGTTGAAACTTGTTTTTCTTGGTATAGCCATACTGACTGGATTAGATAGAATCTCAATGTAGTTTTGATTTCCACTTCCTTGATCACTAAAGATTTCTAACATGTTTTCTTCTATTGGACATTAGCACTTATTCACTTGAACCGTGTCTGTTTAGTTCATTTGCTCATTTATTAATTGGATTACTTATTCTTATGGTGTTTAATTTTTACCTCCTGATATATTCTGCATATTCATCCACAATGGTGAAAAAAAATTCTCCCTTTTTGTAGTTTTACTTCTTCACTCAGTTGACTATTTCATTTGTGAGTTCTTGCTATTATTGCAGGTACTTCTAGAGTACTATTCAAAAATCATTTTCTATTACCATTGCCTCACTTGTTAAGGTATGATACTAGTGTACTAGCATTGCCTTTTTCTGTAACTATAGAAATGATCGTGTGATTTTTGTTTATTGATTTACTGATTGAACCATTCATAAATCATATAAAGCAAACAACTTAATCATCGTGTATGATCTTTTTAATGTATCTTTGAGTTTGTTTGCAAATATTTTATTAAAACTTTTAAATGTCTATTTTCATGAAGGAAATTGGTAGGTACTTTTCTCAAAATTTGTTATCAGTGATGCTGCCCTCATAAGAGTGAGTATGGAAACCTGCTTTCCCATTCAAATTTATGGAATAGTTTGAACATGGGAGTAGGTTCTTCTTTAAATATTTGGTAGAATTCAGAAGTGAACCTATCAGATGCTGGAATTTTCTTTGCTGGAAGACTATTGTGCTCATTGCTTATTATAGATCTGTTCAGGTGTTAGTATATCCTCTTAGTTTAATTTAGACAGGCCTTGTGTGTCTAGAAATATACCCCTTCTAAGTTTTGCAATTTAGGGGCTGGGAATATGGCCTAGTGGTAAAGTGCTCGCCTCGTATACATGAAGACCTAGGTTCAATTCCTCAGCACCATGTATATAGAAAAAGCCAGAAGTGGCACTGTGGCTCAAGTGAGAGAGTGCTAGCCTTGAGCAAAAAAAGAAGCCAAGGACAGTGCTGAGGCCCTGAGTTCAAGCCCCAGGACTGGCAAAAAAAACTAAGTTTACAATTTATTGGAGCATAAGTTTTTAAAATACTGTTAAGTTTTCAAAATTATTCCTTCTTCTAGTGATATCTGTTTTAATGTCTCCCATTTTTCTCTGATTTTATTGATTTGGATCTTTTTCTTTTTCTGTCATCTATCATACTTACCTATTCTCAGAACCAACTCTTTGTTTCATTATCATTTTTATTGTTCTTTTATTCTAATTTTGTATTTGGCTTATTATTGATTTTATTAGGCCTTTGGTGCATGCTTGCTATTTGAGGTGTCTCTAAAAAAAAAAAAATAGCTTTCCCTCTTATATCTGCCATTGCTGTATCCCCCAGATTTTGGTGATATTTTCATTTTCACTTGATTATAGGAAACTTTTATGTTTTCATTTTATTTTATTTTATTTTTCAAGACCAGGACTCGAACTCAATATCTGATGCTTTCATTCATTGGCTAGTGTTCTACCAACTGAGTCACGCCTTCAACCCTTCTTTCTAGGAATTACATACATTTTAATATGTATTGTTTATTCACCATATGTTCATATATTATCTTTAGTTTCTTTGGTTACTTTCTAGTTTTCCATTAAGATCTGATAAAAGAAATTATTAGGGTTATTTGTTTTGTTTATTTTTCAGCCTAAAATGTGGCCTATTTTGGAGATGATTCCATCAGCTGCTCAGAAAAACTGGAGGTTGGATGGAATATTCTGTTCATGTCTGTTAAATCCACTTGATGTATGGTTTTCCTTCCCTTGAGTTTGTAACTCAGCTCCTTTTCTACATGAAGTATCCTTAAGTTTCGGCTCTTGATCATATCCTAAAGTTCTTGAAGTTGAGGCCATGATTACAGAGTTGATTTTCTTACCCCTTTTTATTACTGTCTGAAATCAATTTTTAACTTTTTCTTTAATTCCTGATATTCTTTCTTCTGTTTAACTTAATGAAAATGATACTGTTTCTACTGAGGGTTTTTTTTTTTTTTTTTTTTTTTTGCCACTCCTGGGGCTTAAATTCAGGGCCAGGTCACTGTCACTGAGCTTTTTTTGCTCAAGGCTAACACTCTACCACTTGAGTCACAGAGCCACTTCTGGCTTTTTCTGTTTATTTTGTACTGAGGAATCCAACCCAGGGCTTCATGCAATACTAGGCAAGCACTCTACCACTAAGCCACATTCCCAGCCCTTAAGTTTCTTAAACAGAGAAACTTTTCATGACATTGGATTTGTTAATTATTTCTTGAATACAATATCAAAAGTACAAGGACCTAAAACAAGCATAAATAAACTGAACTATCTCAAAATTAAGGTCTTTTGAAACAAGTAATTATTATTAAAAAAAATAAAGTATATCCCATATTAAAAAAAATAAGGTCTTTTGCATAAAAGGATCATATCAACAGAGTGACAAGAAAATACATGGAACAGGAGACAATTTATGCAAGTTATATATCTAATAATGGTAATACATAAAGGATTTTTACAACTTAACAAAATACACATCCAACTTAAAATGAGCAAAAGCATTAAAATTATATTCAGCCTTAAAAAGAAAATTCTGAAATATTTAAATATGAACCAACAAGTACATAGTAAGTGAACCACAATAAAATTACTAAAATTAAAAAATTATTGACTATAAGAGTGAGTCTACTTTTACTCTATACTGTTATATCTAATATGATATGCATACAACAGTCTTGATTATTATCAAAATAGTCTTAATATCAGATAGCATGGGCCTTCCAATTTCATTTTTTTCAAGAATAAAATTCTTGATCTGTAAGCTTGTTTTATCCAAGCTTAAGGAATTTACAGCCTTATATTCTTTCTCTCATATCTCTCCTGCTGCATGGAGTTCAGGTGTGACTCAGTTTGATACTCTCTCATAGATAAAGACATACTTTTTAATTTGTATTTACTTTCTCAATTTTGCTCAGAATAGATAATTTCTACTGATCTTTCTTCAAGTTCACTAAACTTTTATTGTATAGTTTATAAACATTCTTTTGCTTATTCAGTGAAATTTCCACTTATAGTTTTGCAATTTCAGCAGGTTTCTTTGTAGAGTTTTAGATTCCTTGCTGGTACATCACCACCTTTTCCTTAAATCTATAAGGAAGCTTAGAATGACTATCTTAAAGTATTTCTCTGAAAGTTCTAATACAATGAAGCATCTCAGTATTTGTTTCTCCTGCTTATCTGATAGATTAGAGATAACATTTTCTTGCTCCATAAACCTAACATTCTAATATTATAACTTATGTGCTCAATATTGTGAATACACAGTGCCTAGATCATGTTATTTCACTTAAAACAGTATAGACTTTCCCTGTGGCAGACGGTTATTATTGGAGACCTTTGGCCCTGTTAGACTTGGTTTTACAATTCTTTTTGACAGATCTGTTGTAGTTTTGAATTTAGTCCTAGGGGTTAGCCCTTACTTTAAAGTTGCTCTGTCTGATGTGGTAGATAAGATATATATCTGGCTGATAAAATTGAACTCAATATTAATTAAAATTAAATAAAACTTAAAACTCAATAGTTCTTCGTACACACTACATTTCAAGTGTTCAAGAACCACATATGATAGATGACTACTAAAGCAAATAACGTGCAAGATATTTCTACAATTGCATTAAACTTGCTCCTTACCATTAGGAAAGATAAATTGAATGGTTGTAGTGCTCACCAAGGCCCATCTGTTTAGATCATAACCCCAAATTTCTCCATTTAACTTTTAGCACAGCAGCAATGATTCTAAACCATGTGGATGGAAATTCTTGGTATAAATATCATAAGTATGGCCAAGGAAGGATTGAAGGTGAATTGCTAGAATGAGGGCTACTAATTCTTTCATCTCCCCAAACATACACACAGTTTTCAAATATCCAATGTTATCTCCAGCAAATCCAGTTGCTTCTTGTGCTCAGGCTTATTATTATTTTTTTTATTCTTTAGTGCAACAAGACTGTCCCTCTACTTGGGTTCTACTTTCCTGACTCAGCAAGAAGATCTCAACATAAGGCAGAGAACCACTGAGGTAATCTCTGTATATTCCCAAGTAGCCAAGCTCGTTTCCCAACTGCATAGTTGTTAGAAAATGGCAAGACTGGTACTAGTCACTGGACTATGCCAGGAAGCCTCTACTATTTTTCAGGGGATCCAAACCAAGTTTTCTCTACTAAGTAAAAATTACTATACTTCATAGGGCAGCTCTATGTTTAGTGTTTTGAGGAACCTCTATACTGCTTTGCATCCCTGGGCATATATCCAATAGAACACAAACAAGGCCACACTAAAAAGCTACTGGCACAACTTACTGCTACATTATTAACCACAGTCAGGACACAGAATCAGCCCACATGGCCTTCAATGGAAAATGGACCAAGAAAATGTGATTGATATATATACACAATGGAATTCTACTCATCCATCAGAAACAATGGCATTGCACCAATTGTAAGGAAATGGAAAGACGGAAAAATTGTATTAAGCGACATAAGTCAGACCCAGAGAAACATAGTTTGCATGCTTTCACTCATTTGTGGTAGATACAACATGCCTATAAATCTACATAGTATAAAAACAACAAAAATACGCTGGGACATGATAAATTACATAGGTCTATAGGCATCCACACCAGTGAAACCAAAGAGGATATTTTTAGGAGAGGAACACAAGGCACAGTATCTATTTGCATCTGATTGTATAAAATAATTATCTGTCTTGTGGAGGAGGAGGGAACAAAGGGTGAACTAATGCAGCAGTAGGTAATTACTAGACACTGCTGAAAATGAACTATAAAAAAATAAAATAAAATGAACTATACAACGTATGGGATGGTGACAAGAAAGAAAAACTGGGGAGTGATGGTCGGCATGACTTATATAACTGTAATTCCTATGTACATCACCTTTATGGTAACTAAAAATGCATGAAAAAACAAAAACCTCCAAAATTCAATTAAAAGGAAATTATAATTAAAAATTATTACTATAATTCAGAATTGGACTGGTTCTATTAAAGTTTTAATTTGCTTAAGCTGAGTTAATATCCAGTCAAAACAAAATTTCCTTTCTAATTTCCTGTAACTTTCAATGTAGTTTTTCCTAATATTTATAAAGTTGGTGATTTTTCTTGAACAGTAGTTAACAGGGAATAACCATTATGTATAATAATTCCTAAACATTTTCTTAGCAGTGCATTTTATGTCAGGGTTTGCTAAAATATGTAAATTTATAACAATCATTAAAATTTTGAGAAATTAACAATGGTCTTTATTTAACTAGCATCTGCTAAACGTGAATAAAGTCTAACAAAGTGGAAAGATATGAAATCGTATCTTCTTGATTTTAATTACAACACATTTAGAAATGATTCTCAACATTTGATCTGGTAATAAGAAACTAAATAGATTTAAAAAACAACATATCAAAGATGTCTACTGTATTTGTCATCATTTAAATACAACCAGCACTTCTCAGTAAACAAAGACAGCTCAAACTAACTTGACTCTTCTTTGTTCCATTCTTCCCTCTCAGATCTCTCTTGTTTAACATCTGAAGTTTTTGGCTATGTATTCTAACTGGTCCTCATATTTTGATAGTAAGTTAGAGGAGCTAATATAAACAGGCTTTGAAAAAAAGGAAGAGAGACAAAAACAAAAACTACACAATAACTTTAATAATGGTATCTGATGTTCTGGGAACAGCCTTTCCAGCAGCATCCCACAATTTCTCAGTATTTCAGTCTGCTCTAGGACAGACATCAGATCTAACAGGAAAAAAAATGGCAAATATGAAGGCTATTTTAACTCATAGCTAAGAGGATCACTTGTCAATTATTAATTATGATTTTATGGATTTAGAACTATATTGTCTGTTAAAACTAAAGTGGAAATGTTTATATAAGGGAAGTTGGGACATAGAATGGTATATGGAAATAAGAAAGGTGAATGTGATCAAAGTACACTATTGAATCCATGAAAATGTCACAGTGAAACCCATTACTTGCATGATTAATGTACACTAAAAATAAACAAGTATGTTCATATGAAATTTAGAAATACTGGGTTGGTATTTTCTTAATTTGTGGATATTTAAGACAGTCAATTATAATTTCTTTGGTGTCTAAATGGATGAGATAATTATAGGAATTGAGTTAAAAGTTACAAATCCTTAATAACACAACCTCTTAAAATTTAATAAAAGAAAAAATTCTAGAATTGTTCTGAATTTCTCATGTTATAAATTACATCAGGAAAGTATTAAATTTCTCTAGTTTAATATGAGTAATCAGAAAGTGATTAAAATGTAGAACAATATCACTGAAATAATTAAAGATAATTATAAAATTACTCCAAGAATGAGGTCTGATCAGCGTATTCATTTTTTATAATCTCTTCAGTGGTACAAAGGCATTTACTTTTAAGATGATGCCTTTATTTCTCTGACTAACGCAACTATAAGGATGTGGCATTTTGATCGTTTTTGAACAGTTGTAACCTTGTAATGCAGTTAGCTGATGGTCAGGAAAACAAAATTCTGTAAATAATACCATTGTAATGAGTTGGCTCTTAAGTAAGCTTCAATGGATTTTTCAAAATCCATAAACAAACAACAGTATAACCTAAATGTTAAGTTGGCAGTTATTGCACAAAAGGACCGGGATGCTTCTCATACTATTTTAACACACCAAGCAGAGTTCAGGAAATAGATTTAGTACTCACTGGATGATAGCCACAGTTTAATAGTTCATTAAGCTCTTTTTCAGTTATTGTATTCCTGGAACCACAGATGCTTTCTTTTGGTTTGCAAACTATTTATTTTCCATTTTAAATGTTGTAATCTCAATAGAGCTGTCAATTACTTAAATGCTCATTCTTAATTTTCTTGTTGTATAATATGTGTTGCCCAAACACTGTTAAATCCTAACAGAAGTCATTCCAGCTTCTAAGATTACAATAGGAACAAAACTTAAAAAAAAAAAAAGTACTTCTCTGTATGCCACCTTAACAATAACTTAAAAAAGTAAAGACTAAGTATCAACAACTTGAATCCTACAAATTTTACATTGAGCCATTCTTTGAGAGACTTCACACATTGAGTATGTTTTTGTTTTTGTTGCCAGTCCTGGGGCATGGACTCAGGGCCTGAGCACTCTCTTTGGCTTCTTTGTGCCCAAGGCTAGCACTCTACCACTTGAGCCACAGCACCACTTCCGGCTTTTTTCTATATATGTGGTGCTGAGGAATCGAACCCAGGGCTTCATGTATACGAGGCAAGCACTTTACCACTAGGCCATATTCCCAGCCCCCACACATTGAGTATGGTATCGAGGATTCTCAGTAAGAAATAGTAAATATTTGGAGACTGATGAACCAAACACTATAGCTTTGGAATCTTTGGACAGTTCTCAGTGTACTTTCTACTTTTCCATAGAAGTTATTTACATATTCAGATGAAATATCTGTGAAACTGTCATATATATGACATATATGTCATATATATAAATATATTTGGTGATTTTGTTGAATAGTAGTTAACAGGGAATAACCACTATGTATAATAATTATATATGACCAAGAATATCATCCAAACCATTCAGTGGTGATCAATTTAAGAGCAATCTGAATGAAAAGTAGTCTATTTAATCTCCTAAAGTCAACTAGGTTTCTTTTGTTGTTGTTTTCTTCTTTTGTGCCGTCTTTGAGGTTGAACTCAGGGCCTACACACTGTCCCTGAGCTTTTTGCTGAAGGCAAGTGCTCTATCATTACAAGACACAGAACCCCTTTTAGCTTTTTTGTTGTTTAATTAGAGATTAGTCTTTCCTGCTCATGCTGGCTTTGAACCTTGATCCTTAGAACTTAGGCTCCTCAGTGCTAGGATTACAAGGGTGAGCCACTGGTGCCAGGCAATTCAGAGTTTAAAATTGTACTATTCTTGTGCCTTAATGCTTTCCTTACCTACTACTGTTCTTGTACTTTTATCCATTTGTGGACTTCGAAAGTACCTTAATTATGTGATGGTTTGGAAATTTGTTCTTATGCTTAAATTCTTTATTTTGCCAGCTCAGTTTGCTCCCTCTTTCACATACTGTTATTTCAGAAGAGAAAAAAAGACATGCAAAAATTTTCCTAGTTCTGAATTACTATTTCCAGTTTACCAATTCTTCATTAAACAACTGTTTCACTGTTTTTGGTTGATTGTGGGGCTTGAACTCCAGGCCTGGGTGCTGTCCCAGAACTCTTCAGCTCAAGGCTAGCGCTCGACCACTTAAACCACAGTGCCACTAACTGTTTCACTTTTGAAGTTTCTGAACTGTTCGTAAACTGTTCATTTCTGCCTTTAAGCTAGTATGAAAATGCAGATTAAGCAAATAAACATTTTATAGGAATTTGGCAGCCATTTTGTGGTTGTTAAACCCAATAATAATATTAGATTTTGTATGCTGGATATTTACTTCATGGGTTTTTTTGAATAATTATTTATTGTCAAAGTGATGTACAGAGGGGTTACAGTTTCATACATAAGGCAGTGGGTACATTTCTTGTACAATTTGTTACCTCCTCCCTCATTTCCCCTATCCCCCTTCTTCCTTTCCCTCTCCGCCCATGAGTTGTTCAGTTGGTTTACACCAAATGGTTTTATAAGTATTGCTTTTGGAGTCATTTGTCTTTTTATCCTTTGTCTCTCAATTCTGATATTCCCTTTCCTTTCCCTAGTTCTAATACCAATATATACATTATCCAGGGTACTCAGATGAGATACAGTGAAAGCATCGGGGCAACCACAGGCAGGGGATACAAGAGGATCATCAACAAAAAAAAGCTACGATTTCACATGGCATGTTGAAAATAATTACATCAGTGATATAACACTCGTTTCTATAACATGGAGTACATTTCACTTAACATTATCTTATGTGTTCATAAGGGCATAGCTATTGGGCTATTGTGATCTTCTGCTAGGACTAGCCTAAACATGTACTAATTATTCCCTATGAGGGAAGCCATAGAGTCCATATTTCTTTGGATCTGGCTCAGTTCACTTCATATAATTTTTTCCAAGTCCTTCCATTTCCTTACAAATGAGGCAATTGTATTCTTTCTGCTACAGGCATAAAATTCCATTGTGTATATGTACCACATTTTCCTGACCCATTTGTCTACTGAGGGGCATCTGGGTTGGTTCCATGTTTTAGCAGTGACAAATTGTGCTGCCATGAACATGTTTTGGTAATTCATTTTCATTATATGTTAGAAAAGCAGAAGTCCTAACATACTACAAAAAGAATTTAAGCTAGCCCTTCACAGAAATCATGACAAGTGGTGAACAAATGCAGCAGACTAGACACTATGTTGGAAATGAACTATACAATAAACCAGAAGCAGGGGAAGGAGTGACATGCACTCTTTACCTGACTTATATAACTGTATATCATGTAACTGTACCTCTGAACATCACCCTTATAATAACAATAGAAAATTTTTTAAAGAAAAAACTGTCCCTTTAGTTTGAGAAACACTGATTTAGATGAATCTCTTCTATTGATAACCATGAACGCTTCCCCACATATTAGAGAAAATTCCCTACCAAGTAGAGGTTATCTAAACTACAGCATAGTCTCACAATTTTCTGAAATATTTATTCTATTCATGTACCTTCAATGACATAACAAATATTTTACTGTAGGTTTCTTTAATCCTTAACTTTAAAAATGCTTGATTTGGTATTATAACCTTCTTGGGCTAGGAATCTGGCTTCATGGTAGCGTGCTTGACTTGCATACATGAAGCCTTGGGTTCAATTCCTCAGTACCACATACACGGAAAAAGCTGGAAGTAGTAGAGTGCTAGCTTTGAGCAAAAGAAGCTCAGGGACAGAGCCCAGCTGAGTTCAAGCCCCAGGACTGGAAAAAAAAAATAGCTGGGTATTACAACCTTCTTGCTACCTTCTCCTTCTCCTTCTCCTTCTCCTTCTCCTTCTTCTTCTTTTGCCAGTCCTAGGGCTTGGGCCCAGGGCCTGAGCACACATGTATGCCACACATACAACCTTTTTTTTTTTAACTTAAGCTATTTTTATCTATGACCAACCTCATCCTGTAATCTTCCTACTTCCACTGTTAGTACTACTAGAATGAACCATGGCACACAGCTTGTTTTACTGAGATGAAAGTATCACTAGGTTTTTGCTGAGGCTGGCCTTAAATTGCCATCATGCCTGGTAGCTGAGATTGCAGGTGTGTGCGATACCTGGCACTTTAATATATTAACTAGGTGTTTTCACACTTTGCAAGTTTTATTCACCTCAAGAATCAAAACTAAACTTTCTATCCTCTATTGTCAATAGAAAGTATGTCAAATAAGAAAGGAAAGGTATTAAGTGTGAATCTGTGAGTTCCATCTTTATTCAATATTAAACATCTTTATATTTATTATTATTTCTGTACTTATCTGACACCATATTTCTTTGCTTTCTTGAGGTCTTTGCCACATTAAGAATTTTCCCCACTCCTGCCCACAAACCTTCCTTCTTTTTCCTCCTCAGAGAATATTAGTCATTTATCTAAATCACTAGTTATTTGAAAGTTAATTTATATGTTAAAGGAAACTGCTCACAGGTAAACACTGAATATCTATTTTCTATGCCAATGCTCAATAAGAGGTGTGTGTGTGGGTGTGTGTGTGTGTGTGTGTGTGTGTTTGTGTGTGTGAGTGTGTGTGTGTGTGTTTAGTACTCAGGATTGAAGTTCGGTACTCTCACCATCACTTGGCTTTCTGGCTTAAGACTGGTGCTCAGTCACTTCAGCCACAGCCCCACTTCTGGCTTTTGATGGTTAATTGGAGAGAAAAGTCTCACGGACTTTCTTTCTTGGGCTGGCTTTGAATCTCAGTCCTCAAATGTCATTTTCTTGAGTAGCTATGATGACAAGCACGAGCCACCATGCTTAGTAGAGGAGGTTTAACCATTCTGTGTATACCATTCAGCATCTTTTCTCAGTTATTTCTGTAAGCTTCCAATGAGCTCATAAACAAATTGATGGCCAACATGGAGGTTATGCAACACATGGACTTCTACTGGTGATGCTTTTCTTGGCTACACTTCCTGCTGACCACCCCATCCACTAGAAGCAGTGATCAACACTGAACACACAACTTTCCCATGGTGATCAAATGAAAAAAGAAATGGCATTATGGAGGTTAGCCTAGGTTCTTAACTGGTATAGATACTTCCTCTGGATATGGATTTTGCCTTTCCTGTACACAATATTTCTGCCAAAACTACTGTCTGTGAACTCATAGAGAACCTTATCTACAACTGGTATTCCACACAACATGGTTCTGATCAAAGAATTCACTTCACAGCAAATGGTGTGTGACACAGGAGGGCATGGTCAAGGAAGTCACTAATTTTACCATGTTTCCCAACATCCTTGCTACCAGAGGCCCTTTAAGACTTTGTGTGAAGAGATAAGGAAGAAACTTTTGTGTTGGCTATGGTGACTAATCCTGACTACCCAGAAGAGACTGGGTTGCCTCTGTACAACAGGCTAAGGAAGGATATATCTGAGATACAAGAGATCTCCTAGAGAATCTCTTATATCCATGCCATATATCACTCTGCATTTGTATTTAATAAATACATCCTAGTAATAAGGATATCATAAAACCATATCCAGAAAAATGAGTCTTGAATCCAACAGTATGTACTAGATGAAAAAAGAAGAAGGAACTGGAAGAGGGAGAACAGGAGGAAAAAGAAGGACAGGAATGGAGAAAGAGGTAGAGGAAAATCTTCTAAGAGATGGTTATTCAAGTGAAGGAAAATAATAGATAACAAAAATCCACTCTAACATGAATATAGTTTACTTAACATGATACATTTATAGATAACCATGGAGCAGTATATTTTTTGTTTCTCATAATGTAAGATAATTTATTATTGGAAAGAACACTAACATAAAATATGTCAACATACCAAAAGCATCAGAGCAAAAAGAATAACTATTTAAAGATCCTTACTGTTTAAAGAAGATAGTTCATCATTAACGCAGAAAGAGTATAATAAGGTAAATAAATAGAGATACATTATTTGATTGGAAACTAAAAGTAATTAATAGGTCAGTTTTCTTCTCACAGGTAACTTCATCAGATATTTTTATAGAAATTGAAAATCTGAATAATAGTTATATAAAGCCAATCACATAGAACAACCAAAAACAAAAACAGAACAAAGTTAAGAGGGCTTTCAGGGCTGGGAATGTGGCTTAGAGGTAGAGTGCTTGCCTTGCATGCATGAAGCCCGGTGTTTGATTCCTCAGCACCACATAAACAGAAAAAGTTGGAAGTGGCAATGTGGCTCAAATGGTAGAGTGTTAGCCTGAGCAAAAGGAAGCCAGGGACAGTGCTCAGGTCCTGAGTTCGAGCACCAGGACTGGCAAAAAAAAAAAAAGAGGGCTTTCAATGCCTGACTACAAAACTAACAGCAATTATACACAGCATAAAAACATACTTTGAACTTCTGGCAATAATTAAAACACAAAATACTAGAAATACTTATGAAATTCTTTAATGTGTTTTTGACTTTCAGACTTATTTTAAAAGTTACCAAACTATAATTTAAAGGTTTCTATTACATATTTAACCTACTTTTAATGGATTAACATGATTTTTGCAATACCTGCCTAAATAATGAATTAATATTCAACTTTGGAATTCTTTCCAAGGGATTACTATACTGAAACAGGTTCCTGCTAACAATAAAAACCATTTTCCTCTAAGTCTTTTCATGGTTTTGACATTAAATATTTAAATTAATTCCAGGAAGTGGTTTGGAAGTCTGATCTTTTGTGAGCCCAGAGCTTAGTATTATGATAGATGAGTCAAGTAGCAATTAATCAAACAAACCTGTATGCAAATGCACAGCATAGTGAAAGAGTCATTTTTTAGATGAGTGAAGACCTTGATATACTATGTCGAGAATATAAGTTTCATGATAGTTTCTTGACACTTTAAACTAAAGACAAGTACCTTGTTTGATACATTTATATTCTCCTGAAATATTTGTGGAAGCATATAAATTTTTCTGTTTACTATGCTATTTGGTTAAATATATTTATTTTTGAAGATAAATTTTAGTGTAAATATAACCCATTAACATGTTAACTGACGCTGTCCTTATGAAATTAGAGTTGCACTGACAAAATACAACAAAGGTGATTTGAATTTTGTGAGATGACAGAATTGGAAAAAGAATAAGAATTCTACTATATATTATATAAAATTCTATCTTTAGAATAAAGATGCTTCCTTGTAAAAAGTTTATAATATAGCTTCTCCAATAATGGTGACTTCTCCTAATTGTCAGATGCATTTGTAATGAATTCATGACTCAAATTCACCTTTCTTGCAAGCTTGCCCAACTCAAAACTATCTGCATTAATATCTAAAAACATATTGCCTATTCTGCAAAACAGTATAGATTTATACTAACCTACATCATTAGAAAAATTATATACTTAATACCGTGTATCCTATTTCTTAAAAAATCATGTTTATAATGTTGGGAAATACCAGTTTTATGGGATTAACCAGCATCTAATATTGTCAGCATTTTAAATATCAAGCCAATAAATAGAGCTTTAGGAATGGCAACCTGAAATGCATTACTATTATCTAACTGAATGACTTACAGTAACAGAACACTGGGAAACCTAGACCTACTTGAAAAAATGAAAAAAGTTGATATGGCATGACAAAAACTTAAACATGCATCTATACTAGTATATAAAGAAAAGATCCATAAAAGATAAAAATTTAGAAGAATTAATATTGCCAAAATTCCTTAGAAATCATATTTATAGGGCTGGGAATTTGGCTTAGCGGTAGAGTGCTTGCCTAGAATCATAAAGCCCTGGGTTCAATTCCTCAGTACCACATAAACAGAAAATGCAAGAAGTGGTGCTAAGGCTCAAGAGGTAGAGTGCTAGCCTTGAGCAGAAAGAAGCCAGGGACAGTGCTCAGGCGCTGAGTCCCAAGCCCTAGGACAGGCACAGAAAAATATAATCATATTTAGAGTCTGTTCAATCCTCATTAAATATTACCAGATTTTTTTTCACAGAGAATGACAAGTTGGAAAATGACTTATTATTAAAAGGACTAAGGAAATATTGAAGAATAATAACAAAGCTAGATTTTTATTCTATCACAAATCAAGACTTGTTTTATTACAGGAATAAAAATCACTATATCATGGCTGGAAAAATGACTTAAAAAGTAGAGTGCTTGCCTAGCATGCATGAAGCTCTGAGTTCAATTCCTCAGTACCACATAAACAGAAAAGGTCGGAAGTAACACTGTGGTTCAAGTGGTAGAGTGATAGCCTTGAGCAAAAGAAGCTCAAGGGACAGTGCCCAGGCCCTGATTTCAAGCCCCAGTACTAAAAAAGAAAAAAATCAACATATTAATGAAATACAAAACTAAAAATAGATCCACAAATACCCAACCACGTAAGTTACTACAAGGTTTCCATGGCAACTCATGGGGGAATGTGAGTAGGCACAAAGTTATTAATGTATATAGTGCTATGTCAAGAAAACTGAACTCACATATGAAGAACATGACATTTCTTGACCACATTCAATGCTTCAAAATATAATTCATGTCTCATTCTTATCTGTAGATGAGGATGAACTTAATCCAAGAGTGACTAAATACTATTCATCGTGTGTGACATCAATTTCAAACACCCATGTACATAGAGACCTTACCACTTTCTTGCTTCGTTTCTGCTATACTGGAAGTCTTTAGGATAGGATGTTACCTCAGTGTTCTGAAGATATTTTGCCTTATTGAGCCCCATGGTTCATTCCAGTGTATCAATTCCCATTCCCAAAATTCACTTATTTAGGTGCCAATGGCTTTGCTGTTAATTATTACTTCCAGGTGCCCATTGGGGTCCAATCAGTGAATATCTATACAAAATTATCTACTAACTACTAGGAACAATGAGTACTATTTAAATTACTTACCAACTTCCCCAAGAGAATACCTGAGATTAGGTAATATGAAAGGGATTTATTTCCTTCACAGTTCTGGAGGCTAAAAATCCAAGATTGGGCTGGGAGCCAAGTGGCTCACACCTATAATCCTAGCTATTCAGGAGGCTGAGATCTGAGGATCATGGTTCAAAGCCAGCATGGGGAGGAAAGTCCATGAGATTCTTATCTCCAGTTAATCACCAGATAATCAGAAGTGGCACTTTGGCTCAAGTGATAGAATACTACCCTTGAGCTGAAGGGCCCAGACCAGGATTCAAATGCCACAACTGAAGAAAAAAAAGAAAGAAAGAAAAAGAAAGAAAGAAAGAAAGAAAGAAAGAAAGAAAGAAAGAAAGAAAGAAAGAAAGAAAGAAAGAAAGAAAGAAAGAGAAAGAAATAAAGAAAGAAAGTCCAAGATTGGGCAGATACATCTTTCTTGAGTCTGGTGAGGACCTTATATTGAGTCATAGTGTAGCAGAAAAGTGAAAGGGCAAGCAGGCACATGTGAAAGAGAGAGGGCATTGTAAGAAACAAAGCAGAAAAGCTGGAGGAACCAAATCTGGTCTGTGACAAACCACTCTTGATTTAACTAGTCTAGTCCCAAGAGAGAATTAACTCACTTTCACAACATAGTATTAATCTGTTTCGGGGACTATTCTTTTGTAACAATTAAAAAGAAAAAAAAAAACCAACCACTACTCACTAAACCCCACTTTCCAACAGTGCCAAACTAAGATATTAAACTTCAACATGAGATCAACTGAGAAGAAAGCATATTTAAACCAAGTAAAACAAGCTTGTTGCTGATAATAAACCTTAGTAATAGATAATAGACCTAGAACTGGCCTGATTTTGTCCGTCTCTAGGAAAGTAGAGTTGTTTCTACTTTTAGTAAGGTTAGCTGTCAAAGCTAAAATTTTCTACCAACCCTGAACTGTCCTAAATTCCTTTGTTGCTTATTGATGTATGACTTGTGCCCTAAGACTATCTAGCATGACTATCTAGCATGACTGAGAGCACAGATATCTGAATATCTTTGATGTAATCTACCTGAAATTTGTACTAGTACCAATGATTAGAGATTAACAGAAGATGGCTATACAGCTAAACTGAAATTAGCCATAGATAAGATTCCTCAATTTAGTGGTTAGCTTCTATAAAAATTAAAATTATATGTTTCTATGAAAGTCTTTCTATTTAAAATCATAATTGATTTATCTGCATGGTATTATAGTTTGATTATGGTATGAGGAAGTTTGACTTCCAGCATGGCAGTGTTGGAGGTGGCAGAACCTATAAGAGATGGAGCTTAATAGAAGATTATAGGTAGTTCAGTGATAAAGCTGCTATCAAAGTAGATTACTGTATTTCCCAAGACACTTTGTGTACTCTTTGAGAGTAGCTTGTTTTAAAAGAGCAAGGCTTGTACTGCTATCTAACTTCTTGTCTTACCATGTGATGTCTCCTATATTCCCACTGTGATAACATCTGCTAAGAGGCCTCACAAGATACTACAAGAATCAGGCTGCCTAACCTTGGACTTTTAGCCTATAAATGTAAGATCTAATAAACACATTTTCTTTATAGAAAGTATTTAGCCTCAGAAACTTTGTTATAGCAACAAGAAACAGAGTAGTACATGTAGAATGATAAAATGAAAGATCCAAGAAAAGGATCAGAAGAAATGAAGTTCCTCTAATTCCACATATTTATACAAGTTGAATAAAATATTTAAGCATGAACAGGACAAATAAGCAATAAGAGAATATGAGAGAGTTGGCTATAAATAATTCTTCAATCATATAAAAGTTAATTATAAGATATTAGTACATCCTATGAAAAATCTTTGAGAATTTACACTCTCAATTTGATAGAAAAACAATTTGCTATAAATAGATGTATAAAGATTTTCTGAAAAAATAAGGGCGCATTAAGTAAATAAGTGATTCAAACTTGATTTTAGGGATAAGATGCATTGTATTCACAAGCTGCTTTGGTAAATAGCAACTCCTGTGTACAACTACTTAAAGATAATGAAAAAAGTATTATTTATTTGTTTGTTCATTTTGCAGGTCCTGGGGCTTAAACTCAGGGCCTGGGCACTGTCCCTGAGCTTCTTTGTGCTGAAGGCTAGTGAACTACCACTTGAACCACAGTGCCACGTCTTTATTGGCGTAAGAGTGTCACAGACTTTCCTGTCCCGGCTGGCTTTGAATTTGCCATCCTTCTCAGATCTCAGGCTCCTGAGTAGCTAAGATTACAGACATGAGTCACTGGTATGAATTATAATTTCAACAGAAAAAAATTGAAAATTACAGCTGAATTGAAAGACATTTTAGTATCTGTATAGAACGAGACAACAGTTTTGCTGGTATTTTACAGGATACATACTCTAGCTAGAAACACTATGACACTGAATAATAGCTTTAAAATTAAGATTAATTAAGGTTAAAGTTTTAGTTTAATTTATTGAATAAATCCAAATTCAGAGATATTTAAAACAATCTGAGCAGTACTCCTCAAAACTGTCAAGGTCAGAGGAGAAAGTGGGGGAAAAAGTTATCACGGACCAGAGGAGACGAGGTAGACAGGACAGTGAGTGACATATAGTGACATGGATTCAATCCTGGTGCAAAAGGAAGACATTAGTGAAAAACTAGTAAGATGTGAATAACATGTGAAGTTGAATTAATGCTATCATCAACATTGGTTTCATAATTTTAACAAACACTAACAGTGATACAAGATGGAAAAATTAGAGGAAAATGAAAAGGGGTGGAGGATATGTGGGAGTTCCTACATTCTCTGCTATCTTTGAAAGTTTCCTGTAATTTACAACTTTTCCAAAACAAAAAGCAAGTTAAAAAAGCCTTTAACTAGAAATATAGGAGTATAATTCTGAGTTTTATGCATATGAGAATTTGTGGCCCAAAATCAAAATGAATTTTGCTGTGCCCTAGGCTTTACAAATATGCTAATTAAAACACAACATCAGGGCTGGGGATATAGCCTAGTGGCAAGAGTGCCTGCCTCAGATACACGAGGCCCTAGGTTCGATTCCCCAGCACCACATATACAGAAAACGGCCAAGTGGCAGAGTGCTAGCCTTGAGCGGGAAGAAGCCAGGGACAGTGCTCAGGCCCTGAGTCCAAGGCCCAAGACTGGCAAAAAAAAAACAACAAAAAAAAACACAACATCAAAAAAGTGGCAAGAGTGCCTGCCTCATATACGTGAGGCCCTGGGTTCGATTCCCCAGCACCACATATACAGAAAATGGCCAGAAGTGGCGCTGTGGCTCAAGTGGCAGAGTGCTAGCCTTGAGCAAAAAGAAGCCAGGGACAGTGCTCAGACCCTGAGTCCAAGCCCCAGGACTGGCAAAAAAAAAAAACAAAAACAAAAACCTGCTTCTCAATAATATAAAAAATATACTAAAGTAGCAGATAAAGTCTATTTATACATAAAGACTTATTGGAAAATATCACCAAATATTGATTAGTCTTTTTTTTTTTTTAAACAGAAGAAGCAGTGAGAATGAGCTGGGACTATGGCTTAGTGGTAGAGTGGGTTTGATTCCTCAGTACCACATAAACACAAAAAGCCAGAAGTGACGCTGTGGCTCAAGTGGTAGAGTGCTAGCCTTGAGCAAAAAGAAGCCAGGGACAGTGCCCAGGCCCTGATTCCAAGCCCCAGGACTAGCAAAATAAATAAATAAACAAACAAATAAATAAATAAATAAAAAGAAGCAGAGAGGAAATGAGAGAGAAGGAATGTGTCAGCAAATAATCATATTATATTTATTTTTACTTGGAGTGATAAAATCTAATCTACAAATTGTTTTAGCTACTTCTTCAACACTATGACAAGTCATCAAATTAAACACATTAGGTAGGGAAAAAGATAAATACAGGAGCCAATTTTACAAGGGTCCTCTTTTCCCTTTTCCTTTCCCTTTCCCTTTCTTTCCTTTCTCTTCTCTTTTCTTTTTCCTCTCCTTTCCTCTCCTATCTTCTTTCCTCTCCTTTCCTTTCCACCACTTGAGCCACAATTTCACTTCTGTTTTGGGGAGGAGGGGTGTTAATTGGAGATAAGAATCTCATGGACATGGCTAGGAATATGGCCTAGTGGCAACAGTGCTTGCCTTGTATACATGAAGCCCTGGGTTCGATTCCCTAGCACCACATATATAGAAAACGGCCAGAAGTGGTGCTGTGGCTCAAGTGGCAGAGTGCTAGCCTTGAGCAAAAAGAAGCCAGGGATAGTTCTCAGGCAATGAGTTCAAGGCCCAGGACTGGCAAAAAAAAAAAAAAAAAAAAAAAAAAAAGAAAAGAAAAAGAAAAAGAATAGTGAAGTGAAGAATCTCATGGACTTTCCTGACCAAGCTGGCTTTGAACTTTGGTCCTCAGACCAATCAGGCTGGGATGTAGCTTAGGGGTAGAGTGCTTGCCTAGCATGTGTGAAGTCCTGGGTTTGATTCTTCAGTACTACATAAACACAAAAAGCCCAAAGTGACGCAGTGTCTCAAGTGGTAGAGTGCTACACTGAGGCAAAGAAGCTCAGGGAACAGCACCCAGACCCTAAATTCAAGCCCTAGGATTGGCACACACACACACAAAAGGTCTTTAGTATGTGTCCCCAAACCATGGAAAATTCCCAGGTGTGGAAAGGGGCTGATAAATCAGGTTTGGATTAATCAAGCTTGTCCTGCAGAGATGACGTGAAAAATCTGAGGAGCAGTGAAGTTTTCCAGTTTTATAATGCTGAGACAAACAGGAGAATACAGGAACACTCATGAATACTCAGCTTTCAGTTTGGGAAGCCTTACTTAATGTATATGGCTGAATCAATAACGCATATACCAAAACTGCCACATAGTCTTTACAGCTAACAGTAGTTTAGACAGTTGCAGAAAGAAATGAATTAATTGGAAACACTTATGGAATAGTAAAGGAAATAAACGAGTTCAGCAATACGCTGGTGTAGACCAGAAAAGATGTGAATTAGTACTGAAATTGAGATGCTATCTTTAAATAATGATATATACTAAAAATAAATAAACAATCAAAAGGTAAAAAAGTAGAGGATACATTATCAATAGAGGAGGGATACATGGTGAAATGACTGAGGAGATGCAAAAGTTGTACTGAAGTTGAATTGTTGTCTTTAAATAAAGATATATACTAAAAAATAAAAAGAAGCAAAAGGCAAAAAGGTAGATGATACAGTATAAATGCAGGTAGGCTGCTACATGGTGAAATGTCTGAGGATATGCATAAATTCTGTGTGTGTGTGTGTGTGTGTGTGTGTGTGTATCCTGGGGCATTAACTCATGGCCTGGGCCTGTCCCCTGTGCTTTTGTGCTCAAGGCTAGTGTTTTACCACTTGAGCCACAGCTCCATTTCTGATTTTTGGTGGTTAATTGAAGATAAGAGACTCAGGTCTTGCCTGGGCTGGCTTTGAACCTTCATCCTCAAATCTCAGCCTCCTAAGTCACTAGGATTACAGGTGTGAGCCACTGGTAATCAGCTATAATTTCTCTTTGTGATTAGGGTCAAGAGAAATGTTTAAGGAGAAAGGAGAAGAGTTAAAATTGTCCAGATGGGAGAATGGATGGACTAATGAATAGCAAGAAGATTGCCAGGCATTAATAAGGGCCTGCTTGGAGACAGTGATCATGAATTTAACATAAGGTCAGTCAGCAAATTTGTGTGCTATTTCTCTAACATGTAAAGTTGTAAAGGTACACAATAGATAGGAATATGAATCTAGCGATTGGCTTTACAATGTGAATAAAACCAAATGAAAACACAGTAATAAAACCACAGTTTCAGCTCTCATAAAACTATAGTTTCTGTAGTAAGTTTCCTATGAAAGTGATTTCTTTAAAAAAAGATAATTTCATTTTTATAACAAGTTTTGTTTCATTAAAAAATAATGATGAATTAGGTTTTATAGAAAATCAGATGAAAAGGACAAGAGAAGTGAATCAAACATAAAAGTTGGTAATAATTACAGTGGGCCATGGAATCTAGGCTAGACAAGGAGAAAAATGAACATGAAGGCTAGGTAAGAATCACAGAAACAGGTGCCACTAGAATAGGAAAATTGCTGCAATGAGTTCTTGAGCAAATGAGCTAGAAAGATAGTAGGATGGGGTCAGAAAGCGGGATGTTAGAAAATGAGTTTGGTAATGATCAAATACAGGATATAACCCAAAGTAGATGGCAGAAGTAGTGTTTGGCACACAACGAACAAAGGAAAGAAGCTAATGTTGAAAGGATCATCTACAAAGCATTATGACATGAGTTGCTTGAAGAAAGAGAGCAACAAAGACCCTAAAACTTTGTGAACTTTATAAAACTTTATGAACTTTATGTACACCAGTATGTACATGACTGAAACAAGCATGGACAGGGAGCAGTGTCTGATGCTGGAAGTGTTTAGGGGGGACAAAGAACAATTATCTAAAACTATAACTGAGAAATCAACCTCTAGGCCCAGTGGTTTAATTGGTGTGGAAGAAACACAGCTACCCCGGGGGAGGACTGTAGTGGAACCAGTAGCTTCAGGAAAGAAATCATGTTTCAGTTAGAGCATGAAGGCATAAGCAATACACAGAAAAGAATATAATAATAATTTGACCTATTTATAAATGTTTACTATGCACAAGACATTGGAAACAAAACAGCAATGAAAAATAGTAATAAAACCATAGTTTCAGTCCCCATAAAAACCATAGTTTCTATAGCAAGTCTCCTAGGGAAGTGATTACTTTACAAAAAAAGAGAATTTCATTTTTTATAACAAGTTTTGTTTTACTAAGAAATAATGATGCATTAGGTTTCATAGAGAGGATACATATTTTGAAAAGGGGCATTAAATGGAAATATGCAAATATTTTAATATATCAAATGAACATGGAATTACTTATGTGGTTAAAAGTGATGTAAATTAGGAACATCTGAGTAAAAGTCACTTTTTCATGGTTTACATAAGAGGGTAGCAGGGTAAGTAATGCTTTTACAAATACATGCAGTTACCTGAGACAAAGCAGCATCTCGTTCTTCTATCACTGCATTCATTTCTTCTGCAGTTATTCTCTTTTTACATTCCTTGGTCTTGTAGATTCTATCCACAATTATAGCTCCATTCTTCTGAATAGCTATCCCTGTGTCTGCGTTGTTTATTCTGTTCAGTAATTCCTGTAATGTCTACCAACACCATTATATGTTAGTCAGACATGAGGTTTTAATATATTTTATTTAATATAGGGTTTTAATTAATAGGCACATGTGAATTGTAAATTGACTGAGTGAAGTTATTGAATTTTCATATTGCAGCAAAGATGTACATTATTAGTGTGTCAATTCTTCTTTTTCCCACATCTTAGTTCTTGAAACCCACTCAATTGAACTTAAGCCTCTAAGATATAAGACTGACATCAAGAAATCTCCTCAGAGAATGGCTTACCATGTCATTTTCTTCAGGGTTAATATTTTCTAGCCTAGAAAAAAGGGACACAGAAAGCCTGATCAGTAGCATTTCCTTAGTGCAGCAAAATGAGTTCGCTTTTTAAATCTTTAGAACCTCAAGTAATTTCATTCGACTAGTCTTTAGAGTCAACCATGACACTGAACATATTAAAGTGCCACCTGCTCGACTCCATCTTTCAATAATGCTCTATATCTTCTGCACTGACTTCAGACTGTTAAGTTATTAATGTTTACTGCTATATATGACTACAAGGATCAATTGTTCATATGTGCTTAGATGAAGAAAGTTCCCCAGTGATAGAAGTACTCATTCTCATCATTATATTTATTCCTGGACTTTCAATTATTGTCAGAAACTGTATTTCTCCTATCTTTCTCTTATTTTTGGATATCATCACAAGTAAAACAAGGCAAGTGTTTTTATTTCAAAGTTTAACTGTTCCCTCAAAAGCAAGGACAAATAATTACAGTAAATTTGACCTAAAAATCTCTTGTTGCTATCTATTTGCTAAAATAAATATGCTATACAGAAAGGTTGGCCAAATTGAACCACATTTTGAGATGTAGTCTTTTCTCTTTTTAAAATAATATATAGAGTCTTTCAATTAAAAGATAATGTGTTCTCTCATAAGTTACTTTTATCTTATAAGGGTTATAGTGTTTACTGAAAAGCCTAATATTGATGAACTGAAGGACTTTATTAGAAGGAAAGTAGTAAATGACATACGTTAAAAATTGCAATATAATTTAGATAACCATGAAATTGGATAAATTAAAAGAAAATCAGTAATATGTATTATTAAATTGTGATTTTAGAATTTTAATTATCTTAAAGTTGTACTAAAATAGTATAATTCCTGTAAAATTTTAGTACAATTCTAATTTTCTGTCTCCTAAAAGTATTTTCATTACACACACACAATTTCTGCACTCCTGTGAGTTAATATATACCACAAAAAAGGGACAAAACTTAATAAAAGACATTCGATAACTGTGATGTAATACTGTTGCAAACTTATCAACTGGATGAAATTGTTACTCATGGACAAAGTGGAAATTTTAAAACACATCATCTTATTAGAAAAAATATCAAAAGCTACATATGTATATACATATATATATACTTATATAGTATAGAATTCAACAAGGGAGAGTAATTCTGAGATTTATATAATAATGTATCTAGACTACCTAATATTTTCTTAGATTCACATTTCAAAAGGTACAAATACTTACTTCTTTTTACTTTTTTCTTCAAAATAATTCAATTTTCAAAAATGCCTGTTTAACTGAAGCTAGTTCTAGTCAATTGAGTAAAATAAATAAAACTCTACAGCAGAAAAGCACAATGAAGCTTTTGTCTTTATTTCTGTTACAAATTACTTGAAAAATATAGTAACATTTTATCACCAAGTTACTGTTTGTTTGATTTTCAGAAAACTCATATAGGGTAGGATATGTTTGTCAAAATATTATGATTTTTTCAGATGAAACCAGACTAAAAGGTAATGATGGCAGCTCCTCAAATTAAATCTAAATATTAAAAAATTCACAACTACTATATTAAATTTAATATTATTTAGGATGTAAGAGATACCTGAAAAATAAATACACAGATGCGCAGATTTCTGAGAATCTTTAAAAAATGGAGTATCTAAGACTCCATTTTTAGTTTCAAAGAATTATATGTATACTAGAACAAATAATAGTATAGGTAGTTTATCTAATTGAAAATTCCAAATAATCCACAATAAAATGTATGAAATTTCTGTATAAGGTTTACAAATTACATTTGGGCACTGTAATGTGAAAAAAAAAATGGTTTAAGGAGAGAGAGATGAAGTGTTCAAAGGTTGTAAATTAATATCGCCTAAAAAGAAAGGGCTAAGATAACTATAGTAAGTGTAATATTAAAACTCCCTGTCAAGTAAAATAATTTAAATGAAAATTAAATTTTCTTATCAAAAAATTAACTAGGCTCCAGACCCATGAACTTAGCATTCAGACTTTAAATGGCTGTGCAACCGCTCCTAAAAGAAAGTAATATAAAAGGACTTGTATTTGCTAATAGTTGAAGTTGAATTGTTTTCCACAAGTCTCCTGTGCTCCTCTGACATGCAGAGCATGAATGAACAAAGTCAAATACTTTGTATTTTGGCCCTCAATCTGGCTTTATTATTAATCTTTATAATAAACACAAAAAGGTTAAGATTTGAACATTTGCATAGGCACTTGTAACTTTCAATATAAACTCAAATTAGAAGGAGAAAAAGCTGATAGTTATATTTCTCTGTCTTTCTTTAAAGGTCTCAGACTGAAGTAGAGTATGGTGTGGTTCTTGCTTGTAATGTTAGTACTTCGGAGTGTGATGTCAAAGCCAGACTGGAATACACATAGAGTACACGCAAGACAGAAAGTGTGTGTATATATGTAATAATATATTATAAAATAAAATTAATGATGATTCTCAAAGTATAGTGATTTCAAGAACTGATTACTGATTTTATTTCAATTATATTATATAAAGAAAAGGATCAGTTAACTTTTTCTGTTACAGGCCAGACAGTAAAAATTTTTGGATTTGCCTTTGGTCTCAGATATAGTTACTACTTTGCTTTTGTTGTGCAAAAGACAGATATACATTTGGCTATGTTTTAATGAAATTTCAATTACAAAAAAAGTGGCAGAAAGGATTTTCACCACAGATTTCTAGTTTTCCATCCTTGATACACAATATTGGAAAATGAACCAGATATTTTTAAATTTAATATACCGTAAGTGTGAATATAAGTATTTGAGATAATTTTTGACATGTATCATTCACTATATAAAGAATAAAAATGATTTTCAGAAAAGTAAATTCAGACCTTGACTAACACACCATTAGCTGTATCACTTAAAATAATACAGAAAATAGACATCCTGTCTCTTCAAAGAAACAATTTAAACAAGTATATAACACGTCCAGTTTTCTGCATAAGAATACTGTATGATACTATGAGCATGTATAATCTATAAGTGTTTACAGGCTTAAGTAAAAATTGAAATAATGGTTGGTGTTATATGAAACATAGCTGAAATTTATAAATTATATCTTAGTAATCCAAGGTATACAATTAGACACAATAATCTCAACTTTCTGTAAACTCTAAGTAATGTCTGTTATAGTCTAACGTAACCCAGTCATGGTAATTAGTAAGATTTTTGCTGAAGTACATTTCTATGGACTCAAGTTTCCATTGATTTCCTATACCATGCAGGTTTTGACTGACAACTTTGCATTCTAAGTGAAAAGACTCATGCATAAAATGTCACACTTCTTGATTTACCTCTAAATCAGTCAATATCACTTTTTTTCCTTTCTGAAACTACCATCATCTTCTTCAATAAAAAGAACATTGACATCAAATGCTAAGGAACAATTTATTACCTAATAAAAAAAATCTGACATGTTAGCTTTCCTTTTCATTTTCCAAACAATGCATTTAATGTTTTACAGTTGACTAAAAAAACCTGAAAAATATAATCAACTCAGAAATGTTGATGTACAAAGGAAAATATAAATTAATGCATGTGTATATAAGTCATCTTAACTTCCATTTAAATTTTAATTTATTTTACTGGTTTTCAAAGTTTTGGATAAAAGCTGAGAGAGGAGAGACGAGAGAGAAAGAAAGGAATGAAGGAGTGAGGAAAGAAAAAGAAAGAAAGAAGGAAGGAAGGACACTACAGCTTCAAGAGGTGAGGAAAGCAGAGAAGGAGCAGAATAAGTAAACACAAACACTATAATAGAAATACTAAGTACTGAGAAGGAAGCAAAAAAGACAAAAGAAAAAAGAAAGTTGTTTTAATATCATAGGAAACACCTAATAATTGAAAAAAATATGTGAGGGAATCTATACAATATCATACTATACTCGGTGCCTGAAAATATGCCTTTAAGTCAATAAAACTTAGTTATGAATTTATTCTATTTAAGGATTTAGTAAAAATGCATTCTTAAAGGTTCAGAACTGGGTTGGGAATGTGGGTTCGTGGTACAGTGCATGCCTAACACACAAGCTGCCCTGGGTTCAATTCCTCAGTACCATATAAACAGAAAAGGTAATTAAATGAAAAGATTCATAACCTAGACTAAGCTGAGGACCAAGGAATTTCTGTAGTACCACCTGACACTATAATGGTATACTGTTTTAATATTATTTTTTGGTTAATGTATTTGGATGGCTTGTCAATTCTGATTCCTACCCACATGTACTCCTAGACTATAATACAGAAGTAGCCTCATACTGACCCAATACTTCTTTATATCAATGAACTGCCACTTCTTTATATCATTTACCACTGCCTTAAGTATTTGTGTCACTATTTAGACAATGTTCCAAATTAAATCTCAAACATAATTCTGTGTCTCCAGCAACTAGCAATTTCTTTATACATTATATACACTCAAAAAATATTTATAAAATGGATTAATGAATTAAAATAAAGGCTCACGATTGTTTTTCCTTTCTCTCATTTCCAATGCTCTCTTAACACGTGAACAAAATGAAAAGGGCTCTGCCTCAAGGAATACCGATTTCAATATACTGTAATAAAACATATAACAAATAACTGGGGTTGGGAATATGGCCTAGTGGCAAGAGAGCTTGCCTTTTATACATGAAGCCCAGGGTTTGATTTCTCAGCACCATAGCCAGAAATGGCACTGTGGCTCAAGTGGCAGGAAAGTCCATGAGACTCTTCTCTCCAACTAACCACCAGAAAACTGGAAGAGTTGCTGTGGCTCAAATGACAGAGCTAAAGAGCTCAGGGACAGCACCTAGGAACAGAGTTCAGGCCCCACGATCAATAAAACAAACAAACAAAATGTATATGCAAAGGCAAAATACTAAAATAGCCAAAACAATACTATACTATAAAAGCAAAATTAGCTGTCATATGACTTCAAGATTCAATATGAAGAGGACTGTGTAGCACTGGCAAAGGGATAGACATAGTTCAGTAAAATAGAAACTTATTTTTGACAAAGATTCAAAAGGAGTCCAAAAGAGAATTGATAGCTCATTCAATAAATAGAATAAATGAATGTCCATATGTAAAAGAATAAAAGAACTTCACATATACTTCATAACTACTACAAAAATTAAAGAACTATATATAAATAAAAAATTTATAACTTCTGGGAGGAGGCAAGGTGGGAGAAAAATGAGGAGACGGTAACAAGTTTGACAAGAAATGTACTCACTGTCTTACGTTCATAACTGTAACCCCTCTGTACATCATCTTGACAATAAAAGTAAATTTTAAAAAATTTATAACTTCTCGGAGTATACATGGGAGAAAATCCATGTGTCTTCTTACATGGCAAAGTTTCACAATCAATATTAAAAACACAATCTATGAATGAACAACAATTGAATGTTATCAAAATTTAAAAGTTTTGTTCTGCCAATGTACTGTTAAGAGACTTAAAGACATCACAAAACAAGAACAATAATAAAAAATCACAGGGCTGGAGCTGGGAATGTGGCATAGTGGTAAAGTGCTAGCCTTGCATGCATGAAGCCCTGGGTTCAATTCCTCAGCACCACATAAACAGAAAAAGCTGAAAGTGGTGCTGTGGCTCAAGTGGTAGAGTGCTAGCCTTGAGCAAAAAGAAGCCACGGACAATGCTCAGGCCCTGAGTCCAAGACCCAGGATGGGCGCAAAAAAAAAAAAAAAAAAAAAAAAAAAATCACAAGGCTGGGAACGTGGCTTAACAATAGAGTGCTTGCCTAGCATGCACGAAGCCCGGGTTTGATTTCTTACCACCACATAAACTAAAAGCTGGAAATGGTTCTGTGGCTCAAGTGGTAGAGTGCTAGCCCGGAGCAAAAAGAAGCCAGGGACAGTGCCTACGCCTTGAGTTCAAGCCCTATGACTGGCAGGAAAAGACACATATCAAATATCTAAACAGAAATTTTCCCAAAGATATATACAGATATTAATCATAAGAAGATGCCTGATATTTGTCATCAATGGAAATTAGAATGTTGAGATACTGCTACATTCATACAAGAATGGCTAACATTCAAAACAAGAACAGAAGCAAAACAAAATAAAGTCAATTATTCCAAATTCTAATAAGCAATGAATCAAAGCAACAGGGACTCTGATTCACTGCTAGTGGGTATCCAAAATGGTACAGTGACTCTAAAAGACAATTTTGCAATTAGGTAAGCTAATACAGATTTAACCTAAGACCCAATAATCATGCTACTAGATTTACTCAACTAATTTAAAAACATTATGCCCACAAGCAACCTGTATACAAATGCCTATAGCAACTTTACTCAAAATTGGGAAAAAGGACACACCAAGGTATATTTAATATAAACATAGGCAAATCTACACAATGTTTATTACTCAAAAAGAAAAGAGAACAAGGTATTAATTAATGTATTAATGTATTACTATGAAGGCATTTGAATAAGCAAAATAAACCAGATTGAAAGGTTCTATGTTGCATATTCTCATTTATATTACATTCTAGAAAAGAAGACGACCTTGGGTTTGACTAGAGAAAGCCTTGAAAATTAATGCATGGTATGAAACCATATGTTAATTATAACCCATTGAATTATATAGCACAGAGTAGACCTTAATATTATAAAAGAAAAATCAGGCCAAAGGATGCTATTAATTACTACAAAAATATTACATAATCTCACTAAAAGAGGTGGCAGGAAGAAGCCAACTCAAGAGTGAGACAAATAAGTAAACTAGTATTTTGTGGGGACCAGATTTTCTTACTGTTGAGGAGGGGTAATTATAGATGAACAGAAGGAAAGGCTAGAAACAGTATCACACTGAATCAGAATTAAGAACATCAATACGAACTCATGTTTAGTTTAATGTAGATATAGATAGACATATCAATAAACATTTTGTCTGCATGGGAGGAAGAGAATCACTTCTTCTGTTTACTAAGAGGAACTAGAGAAATCATACTGTAGCCAAAGTAGTTTTCTATTTTCAATACACAAAACTAGAGCTCCTGGAAGGAATGGCTGATTCTAAGGAGAGAGCAAACTTCTCTGTCTCTATATGAGATGACCTCAGTCATATGGCAAGGTTATATAGGTGGTCATAGGTCTATTTGTAATTGTGTGTGTGTGTATGTGTGTGGAGTTTTTCCTGATTTGATAAATATGCATTTCATACCATATCTATGTGTACACACACACACAAATTTTACATGAAAGTTTAAAAGAAAAAAATAGAAGATGGTTATTTGGGGATAGAAAGTGTGGAATTTAATTATTTATTTTTGATTATTTGTCTCTTTCAATAGTTAAAATGATTTACAATGATGTCTGTCTTCAACAACTGAAGCTATTAATCTAAACTAAAACTAGATTGTTACCTAATCACAACCTGAACACTGTCATTGTTTAATATTTATGGCTTTCTGTTTCATATTTTTTAGTGCTTTACTCTGATCCCCCAGAGACCCTATCACATGCTATAATTTTATAGATTAATCATTAAGCATTCAATTACTATACCTGTCTTTACAAATAGCCTATTTCTAGAGGCATTTTCTTTAGAATACCATCCATGACTTGCTGAAGTGTAGAATCTGCATTATAACAATATCATCCAAACAACTGAATTTGTATACTAAAATCTGAGAAATACCTATTTCTATGGCACTGTTTTTTCCAAGTGTGGTCTATATCACTTACTTTATTAGAATCACCTGGGTAGCCAAAAAAGTACTTTTAGACTCTACATTACTGCAAGTATCACTGAAGTTTAAGAGCCATATCTAAAAACAAAACCGAACAAGCAACTGGAAGACAGCGAGGGAAGGAGTGACACTGTCCAAAAAGAGACTTATGCAACTCTAACTCCTCTGTACTTGACCTTTAAAATAATACAAAAGTAAGAAATATTAGAAAAAGTAGTGAAAAACAGAGATATTAAACAAAGGGAAAGGAAAGAACTCAGAGAGGGGAAATACATCACAAAAGTGATAAGGAAGGAAGAGAGGAGATAATCATCAGGAGAAAAAGAAGTCATATGGAAAGATGGCAAGTACTGAGAGTAATTCTTTTTTCACTTTCTCTTTTTCTTTACTGAGCAAAGCACAATAATTTCATTTGTTATCCCAAACAATTACTAAGTCTATCCTGGAAAACAAATTAGCAAGATCCCATCTTGCATACTGGTAGGCCATCTACATGGGAGTTAAAAATAGGAGGATCACAGTCCAGGTCAGCCTATGCAAAAACAAAAGAGTCTTCCACAAAAATAATGACAGTGAAAAGTACAAAACACTTGACTAAAAAGAAAATTCCTTGCATTTACATTACAGCATTTCCTTCCCCCCCCCACAAACAAACAAACAAAACGAAACAAAAAAAAACTGTTTGCAACCTCCAAAAGGCAAATTACCAGCATGCCAAATGATTTAGAAAAAGATTATAAGGACATGCAATGTCCTAAGGCAACAATTAAACTCAATAACACTTTAAGCACATGACTATTACATAAAATATGCATTTTATTGTTTCCATCACATGTAACTTTAAATATGTACGTACACTTTTAGAGAAACTTCCATGTTCCTGCTTCGTGCAATTGCTTCATCTCTCTCCTTAATTGCCAGTTGTAGTCTAGACATAATAGCTTCATCACGTTCTCTCTGTGCAAAATATACTTCTTCAACCAGAGCTACCAAAATAGACGGCCAAAAATTAGAGAAAGTAAAGGACAAATGCGTATAATTAGAAAAGCAAAATTCAAATACAGCTCTTATTTTAACAAAGTTCTTTGATTTAATTGAATTATTACCAATAACTTTAGAAATTATTTTAATACCTTTTACAAAATTGAGATAACACTTAACATGCCTAATAGGAGAAAAAATTAAAGGTTTCAACAACAGATTTAGTTTGTGAATAAAAGGAATTTCATATATTGAAGATAAAAATGTATTTCTACAACAATATGAAGACTTTGAGATTATTTATGCTATGTGCCTATTCTAATATTGGCAAGTCTCCTCTTTGGTTGTAGCCTAGAGAAATTATTATACATAATGTATGTGCAAAAGGAAACAAATAAAAATTTCAGTACTTTTTATAATAATAAAAGCTTAGAAATAACAAATGTTGGGCTGGGAATATGGCCTAGTGGTAGAGTGCTTACCTTGTATACATGAAGCCCTGGGTTTGATTCCTTTGCACCACATATAATTAGAAAAAGCCAGAAGTGGGGCTGTGGCTCAAGTGGTGGAGTGTTAGCTAGTCTTAAGCAAAAAGAAGCAAGGTGCAGAGTTCAAGCCCCAGGACTGGCAAAAAAAAAAAATAATAACAAATGTCCATCAACATGAGCAGTAATGAACTACTAAAACATCAGAATGAAATACAACTCAGCATTTGATGTGAATTCTATGGGCAGAAAGGAAAACCTAAGAAATGAAAAGTTTACAAAAAAAGGCAAGTTGAAAAGCAAAACTACCTACAAATCTCACATAGTCACAATTAGTAAAAGTAACTTTATAGGCATGGAAATTATAAACACCAAACTTGGGACAGTAATTTCCTCAGTCAAATGCTGCAAGGGGAGGAGAGGGAATGGATCAGGAAAGAATAAAAAGAGTCAGAGCTGTAATGGTTTAGCATTACACAGTTGCCTAGACCATGTACTCCACTGATATAGATTGTAAAACAAATGACATTACTTAGATTTGTGAAATATTAATGTAAAGAGCTTTGATGGTCTGAAGTTGACCTTCCTTCCTTCTTTTTATATTTTATTGTACTGGTTCCGGGGCTTGAAATTAGGGTCTGGGTACTATCCATGAGCTCAAGGCTAGCATTCAAGGCTAGCACTCTTAGCACTTGAGACACAGCTCCACTTCTAATGTGGTTAATTAGAGATAAGAGTCTTATGGACTTTCCTGCTGAGGCTGGCTTTGAACTGTGGTCCTCAGATCTCAGACTCCTAAGTAGCTAGGATTACATACAAGTCCATTGGACCCAGCTGAAATATCTTCAGTTTTTAAAATAGTGAGATGATGCTTAAAGTGTTTTATGAAGCGATAGACAATTCATCAACATAGTTATCACTGTATTACTTAAACTATAAATTCATTCTGAGAACAAATCAACTCTACCTTTTCCATCATAGAGTATGAAAGACTTAAGTATAAAATGTAACATGCTATGATAAAGCAAATGTTTTAGCAACATTGGGGTTGGAATGCTAGCTACTCAGGAACTACATAAAGATAATTTTTTAGAAAATCTCATTTGAAGCCAGATGTTGCAGACAAATCTGAGAGACTTATCTCCAACTGACTAGCAAAAAAGCCAGAAGCATAGGTGGCTCAAGTGATAGAGAAGATCTGTGGGAATGCCGGAGGCCTTGAATTCAAGCTCTAGTAGCAGAACAGATATA
Source organism: Perognathus longimembris pacificus (assembly GCF_023159225.1). Classification (NCBI taxonomy): domain Eukaryota; kingdom Metazoa; phylum Chordata; class Mammalia; order Rodentia; family Heteromyidae; genus Perognathus; species Perognathus longimembris. Next base: position 11,545,614 of record NC_063174.1, on the reverse strand, counting down.
TTAAACAAACAAAACAAATAGAAAAACTTCAGAGAAATTGTACCTAAAGAAGAGAAGTATAATCATTCATTCATTTATTAAATATTTATCAAAGTTCTGTGACAGTCATTTAGCTTGTCATTTTAAGGGGATGAATATAGTAGGCTAATGAGTCCTTTCTATTATGAATTACACATTGTATTACAGTGAGACAGATAATTCAGTCAGGCAGACAGGGAGGGAGGGAAGGAGGAAGGAAAAAAGGAAAGCAAGAAAGGAAGAAGGGAATGAGGGAGGGAGGAAGAAAGAGAAATGAAGGAAGAGAGAAAGGAAGGAAGGAAGGAAGGAAGGAAGGAAGGAAGGAAGGAAGGAGGAAGGAGGAAGGAGGGGAGGGGAGGGAGGAGGAGGGGGAGGGAGGGAGGAAGGAAGGAAGGAAGGAAGGAAGGAAGGAAGGAAGGAAGGAAGGAAAGAAGGAAGGAAGGAAAAAAGGAAGGAAAGAAGGAAGGGGACAAAAGAAGGAAAAAAAGAAGGAAGCGAAAAATAGGAGAATTAAAAATAGAAGGCCTTAGCAGTATCTGAAAAACAAGATGAAAGCCATATGGCTGGAACATACCAAGTGAGGGTGAAGTTCTGCAAGATCATCTTGGGCCTCAGAACCCAGTAAGGATGTCTAAGTATGATAGTGGCTATTGAAAATTCCAAACAAGGACTGGGAATGTGGCTTAGTGGTAGAGTGCTTGCCTAGCATGCATGAAGCCCTGGGTTCGATTCCTCAGTACCACATAAACAGAAAAAGCCCAAAGTGGTGCCGTGGCTCAAGTGGTAGCGTGCCAGCCTTGAGCAAATGAAGCTCAAGGGCAGCACCCAGGACTGGCAAAAGAAGAAGAAAAGAAGAAGAAAATTCTAAACAAGATAAATCATGACTTTTATTTTTCAAAAGGAATATTCGATCTTGTGTGGGTGAGAAAGAGCTGAGCAAGCATGGAAACAAAAATGCCATGACAGTCATCAAAATAAAAATTTCCTTTAACGATTCTCATAATCATATTGGGACTTTTCTTTCTTTCTTTATTCTTTTTTTTTTGGCCAGTCCTGGGCCTTGAACTCAGAGTCTGAGCACTGTCCCTGGCTTCTTTTGGCTCAAGGCTAGCACTCTGCCACTTCAGCCACAGCACCATTTCTGGCCTTTTCTGTTTATGTGGTGCTGAAGAATCAAACCCAGGGCTTCATGCATGCTAAGCACTCTTGCCCTAGGCCATATTCCCAGCCCATGATTGGGACTTTTCAACTACTTATAAATAAGTATATATGCCAATCTATAATTTGGTTATTACATGAAGTAGATTTAAACATAAAAACAATTTCATCTGAACTATTTCTTTCTTTTTTTTTTTTTTTTTTTTTTGCTGGTCCTGAGGCTTGAACTCAGGGCTTGAGCTCTGTGCTCAAGGCTCTGTCTCGGAGCCTCTTTGTGCTCAAGGTTGGTGCTCTACCACTTGAGCTACAGCACCACTTCCAGCATTTTCTGTGTATGTGATACTGTGGAATCCAATCCAAGGCTTCATGCATGGTAGGCAATCACTCTACCACTAATCCACATTCCCAGCCCTTTTTGTTTGTTTGTTTGTTGCTAGTAATGGGGTTTGAATTCAGTGACTGTGATTCCTTGGTTTAGTTTGTTTATAGTAAGTCTGCATTCCACTTGAGTGGCTACCACTTGAGCCACATCTCCAGCCCAATGTTGTGCTGGTTAAGAGATGGAGTCGCTTGGGCTTTTCTGCCTGGTCTGGCTTCTAAGTGCAATCTTCTAGATCTCAGCATCCTGAGTGACTAGGATTAGAGGCACAAGCCATCAATGTCAGGCCAAGCTATGTTTCTGAAAGAAACTTCCCAGAGGTTAGACTACTACATGTATAAGATGGGCAGAAACAGGAGGAAATTGCAAGTTAGACTGCATATCCTTCTGAACTCAGTGTTAGATTGTTATAACAGCATGGATGAGAAAAAAAAATCCTAAATGACGACAATGCTAACAGAAATGAAAAAGAGAAAAACAAAAGGCTCAATAGTGACAAAAAGTAAGATAATAAAATCTACCAGTTACTAAGCATGCAGTGAAATTTACAGGGGAGGAAAATGAATCAGCTGAAGTCACTCATTGTCATTCCTCAAATGTAACTGTCATCATGTTCTAGGACAAACATGTTACTCCTCACCACTACTCTATTGATTCTAAGGGGAAAAGAAAAAGTTTTCACAGGCATTCAAGGAACATCAAACCCAGAGTCCCATTCTAGTTCTGGGAAAGACTGACAGAGCATATGCCAGATTTTAATTACCTAAAACATCATTTTAAAATTTGGACATATGGCCCAGCTATTTGACCAATACCAACTATTAGAATCCAAACTACCATGAAAATAGTTGAGTTTTCCACTTTACTTTGCTCTGGCATTTCCTAATGTGAATCCAATCCCAGGAGACATCACTATGGAAAAATCTTTTTCCATGTAACATCTTTTTCTCTCACTATGGATGATCTTTTTTCTTTCTGCTGTATGAAATTCCAACAGCTCAGAAAAACCAAGGAAAATCTGTTGTTTTCCATTTATGTTCTGTTTTTGAATTTGTTAACCCCTAAGCAAACTCACAGGGAGGAACTTAGCAACAGTGATATAGCTGGCAAAGGAGTAAAGAAGCCAAAACTCTAAAGGAAGACTTAATTTTACTCTCCATTTGGTGGAC